>NW_028252445.1:2500-65326 GCF_964263255.1 Lissotriton vulgaris
TTGACCCCCTAGGTTTTATGTGGAGGTTTTAAAAGGGCCTAGGAGGGTCCAAAAAAAAAAAAATATATATTTTTTTTTTTACGTGGTAAGCGCCAAGTTCGCGAACCGGAAAGCGTTCTGGGCAGCGTACTTTAAGGATAAAAGAATGATAGACTTTTCTAATACTGTATGTTAATTATTTGTTGTTTTTGTTCGTTTTTTTATTTATTTATTTATTTTGATTTAAAAAAAAAATTATTTATTATTTTCATAGTTCATTAAAACTTCCAGCATTATATCATCTGGTATCTCGTCGAACATGGATGTTTCTGTCTCTTGTAATGTTTGAATACATTGTTCGTCAAAAGATTGATCCATAAAATTTTCATCCACATTTTCTTCAGTTACAATGTCTTCGGATGTAATCTCGAAGGAAACATTAGTTTCTTCTTGCTCCCCTTCCATTTTTTTGCTGTAAATTGCATAAAAAAAAAAAATTATATTAGAAGACTTAGGGCACTGTTGGGTTTAAGTTCAGACATGTCGTTCTGTTTTTTTAACAGTGAAGTTAAAGTAAGTAAATTCATAATTATAGCAGAGAAGTGTAAGTCAATCAATAAATGTAACAGAGGAGGTTATCTGTATCTATAACTATAGCAGGGGGTCAGTAAATAATTATCAATAAACATTTTAAAAAATTAATTTAAAGTGCCACTTACAAATTATCAAATAACTTTACAGGGAGGTGAAAAGGCTCTTGAAATGTAGTTCAAGAAGTAGCAGTGAAAATGGCTGTGTTTCCTTCTCTTCCTTTATATATATTCAGGTATATAACCAATCAAATGTCAGGTAATAAAAATTGTAAATCAAAGTAAAGTTTTCATTGGTTGTCAATTCCAATATTTTAGATGTGTTTTGTGAAGTAATTTACCTCAGGGTATTTAGATAGGTCTACAGGCTAAATGAAATTTCAATCAAATTTGTGAGAATGAAAGGGATTGTTATGTAGTATGAGGTAATCTATATTTGGTGAGAGTGTCTCTAGTCGTTTTTCTGCTAATTACTTTCCCACCTTTTTTTAGGACCGCTTTCTGGAAAGCGGCCCGGTTAGCGAACCTTAAGCGTCACGGGAGTCCACCATTTTGTGTTTCGGTCGCATTAAGATACAAGATGGAGGGCAAATAATGTTCAGAATGTGTAGAAGGGGGCACGGTAGACTTATCTTGACCCCCTAGGTTTTCTGAGGGTGGCTGAGGAGGTTTAAATGTGCGGAAAAAAAACATTTTTTTTAAAAATTCCGCGAGGTTAGCTTTCGGTTAGCGAACCGGGGAGCGTATTTTGTGGAAAATTAGCGAAAAAAGTTAGAAAAAAATAATAATTGTGAGTGATTAGATGAAGGGTAGCTCTGAGAAGAGCTTTTGGGTTTATGGTACATTTAGGTACTTATAAGTAGGTACCAATGCACATTCTTAAATTCAGAATGAAAATTCTGTTGCCCTCATCTGAGAAGTGAACTCCATCTCCTCTGTAGATATCTTGCATGTAGTAACGCAAGTTATTGTTGTACAGGGAGCCCATTCCATGGTCTCTCATGAAAGCTGAAACAGATTTGTTTACATGCTTCCTCGACTTCTCAATTTGTGGACAAAATTGGTTGGACCACCTCCATTTCTGTCTTTGGCATATATTGGAATATACCAAGGCAGTTTGAGGAAAAAGTGCCATTAATTGCTCAAAGGTGTCCTTTAATAGCATTTCCAGACCTACTCCTGTCAAAGTGCCCAAATCATTACCTCCACAGTGCACAATTAACAGGTCAGGTTTTGGCAAATGCATAAAGGTTTTCACCAATGGTATCAATTGGTGACATTTTAATCCTCTTTGGCCCAACCACTTAATTTCCACATCTTGTAAATTGAGGTTGTGTAAATTTCTGTTCTCGGCATACCTTTGAGCCCAGTGGATGTAACTATGTCCAACAATCCAGACGTTAAACATGGTGGGAGAAGGTTGTGCTGCAGTCAGATGAAGTGTGGTAATGAAAGGGCAGTTGAAACAGTAGGAGTTTGTAAAGAAAAAAAACTGTGGATTTCCAATGCTAATGATTCATTAGCAGTGATTGGTGTATTTCCATTTCTGAAAACAGAAAGTTAGGGTGCATGGATGTGTTCTTTGAAAGATGTAATTTGAATGGTCAAGGAAGAAACTTTTAATGAAAGATTGCACTGGATACGCAGGTGCACTGAGAGTTCAGAGTTCAATTGAAACATTGTTGTGTGAATTTGCAAACATGAGAGGTCTTCCAGGAGGTCGTTGCTATGGAAAAAAGGTAGAGAGGGCAGAGGGGGGAAGGGTTTTGATTTGAAAAAAGTGAGGGAAGAGTTATGATTGGCTAATATGAGAGAAATGTGAAATGAATATCTGTATTTCTGTGCTTTCAATAGCTGCAGCCTCTGGAGTGCATCCTTTTTCTTCTGCTGAAGACAATTTGGTGTATTTCTGAGACTGTTTTCAAAACTCAAAAAATATTTGCTAAGGTGAGAAAAGATTTATTTATTTTAGATAGAGAATAGTATGAATTAAGGAGAAAATGATGAAGAAAGATGTGTTTTTAAACTGTGGCTTTGTCTGTAGTGATATAGAAATAGATTTTGTTACTTAGAGAAATTGTAATTGCATATTCGGTGTAGCATTCTGGCATGCAGTAACACAAGTTCTTAGCCATGTTATTTAATGGGAAGTGGATAACATGGCTCAGAGCATTTGCTGGACAATGCATGAATATCGCTGACTTTTCAACGATATTCATGCATTGCGGCCGTTTTTTTTCGCATTTGCGAGCAGTTCTTCGCCATGTTATCCAATGGGAGGTGGATAACATGGCTAAGAGCATCTGTTGGATAATACATGAATATCGTTCACTTTTCAGCGATATTTATGCATTGCGGCCGTTTTTTTCGCATTTGCGATAAACCTTGCTAAGGAGAAAATGATGAAGAAAGATGTGTTTTTAAACTGTGGCTTTGTCTGTAGTGATATAGAAATAGATTTTGTTACTTTGAGAAATTGTAATTGCATATTCGGTGTAGCATTCTGGCATGCAGTAACACAAGTTATTGTTGTATAGGAAGCCCATTCCATGGTCTCTTATGTAAGCTGAAACAGATATGTTTTTTTTAAAAACCATTTTTGAAATCAATTACATTTCTGGATATGTACTGCTAGAGCTTTGGGTCATATTTATAAGGCATTTGAGTGTAATTGATGTTATTTTTTTCCTTTTTAAATGGAAAGCATTCCTCATGGGGCAAGTGTCTTGTAAATACGTTGCCACCTGCGCTTGGCAAATTTAGATTTTGATTATGGGAGTTACATAGCCATGTTAATAATGTCCAAAAAATGGTGCTAGGGCATTCCAGAAAACGCTTTCATGTGTCTCAAGGATATTTTCAGTCATTTCCTCTTGAATGCAGGTATACAATTGATTTATATGTTGTGTTTAAAAACGATTCTTTTCTATAATGTTATTTTTTCCTTTTTAAATGGAAAGCGTTCCTCATGGGACCATGAGCAGTTCTTAGCCATGTTATCCAATGGGAGGTGGATAACATGGCTAAAAGCATATGCTGGATAATGCATGAATATCGCTGACTTTTCAGCAATATTGATGCATTGCGGCCGCTTCTTATCGCATTTGCGAGCAGTTCTTAGCCATGTTATCTAATGAGAGGTGGATAACATGGCTAAGAGCATTTGCTGGATAATGCATGAATATTGCTGACTTTTCCGCGACATTCATGCATTGCGGCCGTTTTTTATCGCATTTGCGATAAACCTTGCTAATAGCAAGGTTTATCTGCGATAAAAATCGCCGATGTGCGGCGATAATTTTTGTCTCTAAAGAAGTTATCGCTAGTGGTTGGTAATATACCCCCGCGTTTTTGGTTGCAGGAATCGGGAGGCGGGAGAGTAGCACTGAAATCAGTAGTCTGACGCCTGAATCTGGAGGGTTGGTATGTGTGGATTCTCTACAGCTGGGGCTAGGTGATAGCCTGGGACCGGCCTGGCATCTAAAATGGCTACCGTGTACGACAAAATTGTGGCATTGTAAAAAAGACAAGATGGCGCAGACAATGTTTATCAATAAGGATTCATTTATAACGAAATATTTTATCGCACTGACAAATTGGTTGTCAACACTTCCCGATTTCCTTCGAATCGAACGTTAACAGACGTGACGCAGCAAAGAAAAAAAAAAGCTCACGCAGAGCCGCTGGAACACATGTATCAACATATATGAGCCTCCTCAGCCACCCTCAGAAAATATAAGGGATTAGGATACGTCTCCCGCACCCCCTTATACTTAGTCATTTAATTAAAACGAAGCACAAAATGGTCTCCCGCACCCCCTTATACCTATTCCCGTTTTGCCAGCAGTTTGCGGCCCAGTTCGGTGTTCGGAAAGCGCTTCTACCGTGAAAAATATATTTTTTTTATTTTCCCCACGGGACCCTTTAAAAACCCCAACAACATTCCTAGGGGGTCAAGAGGGGTATACCTTGCCCCCTTTCATTAAATTCCCCCTTCGTTTTTCACCTCTTCTTCTCTCTCGATCCTACCGAGAGATAAGATGGCGGCCGCTCCGGTCTGTTTAGAATGTTGACAGACACCGGAGAGCCAATCAGCTTTCTGCGCGCAAAGTTCCGTTTCGCAGGTGGGAGCGTATTTATAAGAAACTTGCACCATGAACAACGCTTTCCATTTAAAAAGGAAAAATAACATTATAGACACTCATATGCCTTATAAATATGACCCAAAGCAACCTATAAAGCTCTAGCAGTACATATCCAGAAATGTAATTGATTTCAAAAAATCGTTTATAAACACGGCACATAAATCAATTGTATATCTGCATTCAAGAGGAAATGACTGAAAATGTCCTTGTGATGCAGTGCTGGTGCAAAAGATTTTCTATGTTAAATAATAAGTAGGACGTTAAGTTTTTGATGACTGTTATTCATTTACTGTTTGGTAATAGTGCTTAATAACATTTTTTATTATATTTTTCCACAGATTCAACTGCAGATCTTTTTTAAATTTGAAAAATGCCTACGAAAAATAGAATTAGAAAGGCTAGAAAACGTCAAAGACAGCAGGATGATGTTTTATTGCAGCAGTCCTCTTCCCCAAATACTTATCAAAACACCAAGAAAGCTCCGGGTAAGAGCACAAAATCATTCTTAAAAAGTATTTTTAGTAAAAAAAGTATTTTTCGCCAAAATGTTTCAGTTCAGAAAAAGAAGAGTAATTTAAATGGAAAGGAAAGACCCATCAAAAATGTTATTGGTAGAGGAAGAGATAACTCTGTGCATGATAGTAGAAGGAAACAACAGTTTAGGGACATTCGACATCGAATGTTTCGTAACAGGATAATAGTTAATTTATTAAGAAATTTTAAAAAAGGCCAACAGAAAGCGGCATTTTATAAGAAGAAGAAAAATGTAGAGAAAATTATTGATCATGCTTTTGAAATTAAGCGGAAGTTGTTTATTTTGGTAATCAATAGAATTAGGAAACTAAGCAAGGTAATTTCTGATTTCAAAACAAACAGTAGATGGAAGAGAATAGTATATCGTAGTAACTTTTGTGAAGTTTTTTCCGGAGAATGGATGCATAGTTCAAGTTCTGAGGCATTTTTTAATGAGGAGAGTTATTTTCAGGATAATGATTTGATGTTTGCAGTTGACACCAGTGGTCGAGCTTATGAAGTGAAGGATGGTTGTCCAGTTGAAAAGGAAAAACTTGTGACAACAGAGACAGAAGAGGTGCTAAGTGATGAGGTTTTAGGAAGACGTCCTAAGGGTCCTGTGTACATTTGGAAGTGTAGTTCTATTTGCAGTGTGCGACAGGTTTCCATCAATTTGCTTTGTGATTTTATACGGACATTTAATAAGAAAAGTTTGAAGCAGAAAATGAAGTTGTTGCAAAATTTAGATCCTTGCAGAGTGAGACAAATGACAGGTTTGCGTGGTCATTCACTGGCTTGTCTTTCCAGGAGAGTATGCCAGAGTGTTTTTCATCATTTCAGGATGGTAGCAGTGCATCATAATAAAGTGAGAAAATTAGTGAGAATGTTGTATTATGCTAAGAATCCAGCAATTATGCTTAAACAATTATGTGCTGCTCTTTTGCATGGTTCAGAAATAGATGTGAAGAATATTTGTGAAGAAATTGAGTTTTGTTACTTTAGTAGTAAAGATGAGAATGTTCAAATTGACCCTGAAGTAGAGGGTAATGTTGAAGATAATGTACAGGTTTCCAGTACAGATAATTTTCAGAAGGAAATTGCCACTTTTCAGATGAAATCAAGTGAGAGGCCTAATTTCACTTGTGTATGTTGTCGACGCACTTATTATAAGAATCAGACTAAAGTAGTGGATTTATATGCAAAAAGTGAAAGGGAAAATAATAGTGAATGGAAGGATTTTGCCACATACTTGATGGTAGAAAATTATTTTGATTTAGGATCGGATCAACGTGTGTGTACTTATTGTTGTAATAAATTAAACCAAAACCAGATGCCTGCTAGGGCAGTACATAATAATCTGGAATTGGTTGAGATTCCTTCTGACTTGAAGGATTTAAATACTTATGAATGTATTTTGATTCAAAGTATCCATCCCTTTCAGGCTATTGTAAGAATGGAGCCAAAGACAGGGAAGTTGCCTCCAGCGGATTTACAGCGAGGATTAAAGGGAAGAGTTGTTTATTTGCCTCTAGATTTGAACAAAAACATTAACACAATTGGAATAGGAACCTCTGGTTATCTTAGTTAATGGGGTTCCTACAAAGAATAAGAAAATATGGCAAGATTTAGTGGATGTTAGGAAAGTCAAAAAAGCAACAGTGTATTTGAAGACAAATAATAAGTACTATAAGAATGTATATGTTGCAGAAGAGGAAGTAAGTGATGAAGAGGATAGCGATTTGTGTGCTGGCCAAATTGAGAAAGTAGAAGCCTCTAAAAGTGAAGAAATATATGAACATTATAGTGTTCATCCTTTGCATTCCAAGGAAGTCATGGGGAATGCTATTGAGTTGTTTCAAATGAAACAAGCTAAAGGGAGTCCCATTAGTGTTTGGGAGGAAAGTTTGGAAGCTCGGTGTTTCCCACAGCTATTTCCAACAGGTCGAGGAGGAAGATATGATGAGCGACCTCATCAAATTCCTGCGTCTGAATACCGGACTTTACGATTGTATGCAGACGATCCTAGGTTTCGTCAATGCATTCCATATTTGTTTCATCTCCTGTTTGAAAGCGATCTGTCTGGACTGTCATATGCAGTTAACCACATCTTAAAAAGTGGTATACAGATGCGAAATATCTCGGTAAGGGACTTTATGCATAAAGTCAATGTCCAAGACAGTATTTTGGATTCTCACTTAATTAATCTCATGGCGTGTCAGCGTGGTACTAATGAGTACTGGTACCGTCGTCATGGTGATTTAAAATGTATGCTGAGGAACTTAGGAACTCCGACATGGTTCCTCACTCTGAGCTGTGCCGAGTATGGCTGGGAAGACTTACTTGAATTTCTACGGGAGGCAAATGGAAATATTGAAAACATTGAATTCAAGACACCTGGAGAACTGTGTTCTTTGGATCCTGTGAATGTATGCAGGTACTTCAATCATAGATTTGAAGCTATGATGTCTTTCATCACAAATAAGAAGAATCCACCTCTTGGAGAGGTGTTGGATTTCTTCTGGAGAAAGGAGTACCAAGCAAGAGGTGCTCTTCATATACATATGTTGTTGTGGATCAAGGATGCACCTAAATTTGGAACAGATCCGGATGACTTAGTGATGAATTTCATAGAACAGTATTCTACGTGTGCTGTTCCAAACGCAACGGAGAAGAAAAGCCTAAGAGAACAAGTTTTACGTTCCCAAAGCCATCGTTGTGGAAAGTACTGTTGTCGTAAATTCAGAAACAAGGACAAGTTCTACACCAAATGTCTTTTCAACTTTCCACGACCGGTGATTTCTAAAGGAAAAGTGAACAGTTTGATGTCTTCACTGCGACATAATGTGACAAGGAAATCACCCAAAAATACATACAATTTGAAAAGGAACGAAGAGTCCAAGTACATCAACGCTTACAACCCAGTGATTTTGTCCATGTGGAATGCTAACATGGATATACAGTTTGTGGGTGACAACTGTATGGCTGTGGCTCGGTATGTGACATCTTACATCACCAAAAAAGAAAAGACAGAACTGAAGGATATGTGGGAGGACATTTCCCATGAAAAGAGCCTCAGCAAGAAGTTGTACAGTTTCAGTCTGAAGATGTTGTCGCATCGAGAAATCGGAGCTTACGAATGTTCAGATCGATTGTCTTCAGCAAGTCTCTATGCCAAATCCAGGAGTATTGTTTGGGCGAGTCTTGGTCTTGCTGCAACGCGAAATCGGGTTCTAAAACCTGTCCGGGAAATTGAATATTTGGCAGAAAAGGAACCAAACAGTACCGACATTTTGAAGACCAACATGTTGGATACATATTATCCAAATCGAAGCAGTCACCTTGAGAATGTTTGTCTATATGAGGTTCTACAAAATTATATATTCAAGAGGAACATCAAAGAAGATATTGAGAAAGGAGTGTATGCTGTAATTGGAAGTGAGGGATGCCTGGTCAAGCAAAGAAAATGCCAATTAGTAAACCATCAAAAATTGAGTGGCGAATCTTCAGAAACAAAGGAGTTTTTCTATTTAGCACTTTTGCAACTTTTCAAGCCTTGGCGTGCAGAAGAGGAACTGCTTGGAGATTTCCTCTGTTACGAAGACTCTTTCACTGCTGCTAAGGATAGCATAGAATGTCCTGCTTTTCCCAAATATCAAGAAATGCTAACTTTGGAAATTGAGCAGGAAGCAACGATTGCAGCCGAGATTGCCAGAGACAGTTCTCAGGACAGTCAGAGTTCTGTTTCATTGAGTCAAGATCCACTTGGAGGACCTATTATCGAAAATGAAGCTGCCACTGCTATGAATGAAGTGGAAAGAGCCATGGCACATGCTCAGGAGGATTCAGTTAACTTAGAAGACTTGGAAAAACAACTCAATGTTGAGCAGAGGAAAATATATGAAGAAGTTACCAAGCAAATTGAGCATGGATTAAGTCATGAGAAGAAAGAGTACTCATGTACATCGTTGAAGCCTGTCCGACTGTATGTGAGTGGAGAAGCGGGAACTGGAAAAAGTTTCCTTATTAAAGCAATTTCATGCTATTTGCAGGAAAGGACTGAGTCATCGCTGTCTTGTGTTGTCACCGCTCCTACTGGACTTGCAGCACATAACATTAAAGGTATTACTTTGCATCGTCTACTGATGCTGCCGGTGGAGCATGACAACAAATTACAATATCACAAGTTATCTGGGGATGCTTGCTTTGAAGTTTCAAGAGTCTTGAGGAAAATGAAACTACTTATCATTGACGAAGTAAGCATGGTTTCCAATATCATGCTTGCCTTTGTGCATTTGAGAATGCAAGAAGTACTTAAAACTGAATATGATGTGTTATTTGGTGGCAAACACATCATTGTTTTCGGAGATCTTCTGCAGCTGACACCAGTAAAAGCAGAACCTGTGTTCAAAATACTCACGCATGAAGATACCAGGAAGTGCCTAGGGAGCATTGGCAACGTCAATATATGGTTAAACTTCAATTATGCTGAACTGCATGAAAATATGCGTCAGGCAAAAGATGAAGATTACAAGAATATTCTACAAGATATTAGAATTGGAAAAGTGACCGAGCATGGAAAAGAAGCTTTGAATGCACGATTACTTTCAAATTTATATCCCGAACAAGAGATTGTGGCTGAGAATATTTTTCAGAAAATTACTGAGAAGAAATCCGGAATATGTTTGATGCCAACTCTTGCAGAATGTGCCATCTTCAACAACAAAATGTTGAATTTAGAAAAGCAAGAGATTGTGAAACTTGAAGCTATTGACAAAATAGAGCACATGGGATCAACAATTATTTTGTCAGAAAATTTGAAATCAAAATTGGATTCATTAGAGAAGACTATATCTAAAACAGCGGGTTTTGAAAAGACTTTGAATGTGTGTTTAAATTGCCGAATCATTTTGAGAAGAAATTTACATGTTGAAAGAGGTCTGGTAAATGGATCAATGGGTAATGTTGTTGATTTTCAGAAGTACAGAAATAGAGATGGAATAGAATTTTTAAAAATTAAATTTGATGGCATTGAGGAAGTACAGCTAATTGGTCGTTGTTCTGCTAGGTTTTTGCTTGTTAAAGACTTATATGTTCGCCGTAAACAGTTTCCTGTTTGCTTGGCATATGCGGTAACAATTCATAAATCGCAAGGTTTAAGTGTAGACAATGCATTGGTGAATATTGGCAGTTCTGTGTTCAAGGAGGGTATGGCATATGTGGCATTGTCACGAGTAAGAACTTTATCAGGATTGTACTTGATTGATTGTGATGTCACAAACATTTGTGCGGATCTAGATTGTGTTAAGGAATACAATAGGTTAAGAAGAGAGTATGCGCCACATTTGCCTCAATATCCTTTGTTTGAGAAACGTGTGGTAGGCCGCAAATGTAGAAATATCAGTAATAGTAGGGAGGTTGTTGCAAAAAGACTAAAAGTTAATGAACCGAAAATTGTTAGCAGAAAGAAAGTGGATTCTGTTGAAGATGTTGTCGGTTTTCAATTTGAAAACAGTTCTGGTGTCAACTGCTATGCAAATGTAGTGGTTAATGTTCTCTTTTCTCTAGAGAGTTTAAAAGAACAGATTCTGTTGAATTCAGAACAAATTTTATGCTGTTTATTGAATTCTGTTTTCGAGAAATGTAGCAGTGATCGAACAAAAGTAGAAAGTGTGTCTGAAGTTCGTTATCTGTTAGATGAATGTTCAGGGCAAACAGACTTCTCTGAAAATAATCAGCAAGATTGTCAGGAGTTTTTAATGTATATGCTTGATGTATTGCAAGATGAGGGTGTAGATGTAGATCACCTGTTTGGGCTTTCTTATCAATGGCAGCATGACTGCGAGAATTGTAGGGGATCAAGTACTACTAGTGTAGACTCAGAAAGATTTATATATTTAACTTTGCCAGACAGTAAATCAGTCTCCTTTAATAAGCTAGTAAATGCAGCGGATCACAACATGGAGTGTAGCCAATGTAAATCTGAAATGATGTCAACATTATTTATACGTAGATATGGACAGTATGTCATTTTAATGATTCAACGATGTAGGCCTGATGGATCAAAATTGTCAACTTTAATAAAAATTTTTGTGGCTTCTCAGCTTTCAATATCAGGAAGGACTTTAGTAACAGTAGCAATTATCTATCACGATGGTCCTTCAACAACATCAGGACATTATACAGCTTATTTAAAGTCTGGAAACGGCTGGTCATTCTGCAATGATTCCGTTGTAACTTTCAAAAAAAAATTGCCGTTTGACCTTAAAAATTCTTACCTGGTGTTTCTAAAACCAAAATTTTAATGAAAGAATGTCGGGATTTTCTGTGAAGAATTGCAAAAGGTTCATGAAGTAGAGGGAATGTAAGTCTGCAATGCTGTCTAGATTATTGGTCCAAAACTTTTAATTATAATGTCAATTTAAAAATCCAACTATATAAACCTGATGCAAGTAAGTCTGCTTCATAGTAAGCAGTATCAGTGTCATAGGAAAAGGAGAACATGAGTGACAAAGAAGGGTAAGATATTAGTAGTCCAGGATTGTGAATATAATCTCAAATGTTTTTTTTTAGAAAGTTGCGAAAATAGAAAATGTCGGGATTTGATTGGAAGAATTACAAGAGTAGCGAATCGCGGCAACATGATTTGGCCTAGTGGAAACATGTGATAGAATGAGAGAACTGTTTTCTTCTATGTAACATATTTTTCGTATCGATGGAGGTTTTCTTTCAGAAAGTGGCGGGCTGAAAATATTTATAGCACAACAGAGTGAATGCTGTTCATAGGAGATCCTTCGACGTCATTGAAAGTAAGTTAATTTTAAGGAGTTTTGAAATCAGATTTCTTAGGTTGTATGGGTTTTTTAAACACAGTCATTTTGATTGTGTTTTTTTCCCCGCTGTTACATGATGAATACGTTCAAGTCACTGATTTAAGTGAAATTTGATACATTCTGAGAACAGCAAAAATAAACCATAAAACATGTATAATTAATATTCTTCTGTTTGTACTTATGATATACATTTAGAAATGTGAGGTAGATATGGAAAAACTGAGTCTTCTGTAAGTGTCAATTTTAATGCTTATAGTGCTGTATTTCCGGGTACTGTTTTTTTAAAAAAAAGGAATAGGCCTCACCTCAAAGAAAGCTCTTCAAAGCACACATCTTATTTGCATCCTGAAACTATCATTTAAAATATTAGAGACAATTTTATGATGGCTTTACATCTTTTTTGCGCTGCTATTGCATCACTATTGTGAGACATCAGCAGTGCAAAAGAAGTACCATGTTCAAAAATAGGTCTCAGTTCATCAGCATGAAGATACTGTTTATTTAAAATATATATCTTTAGGATTGTGTAGGGGACGTAGAGAAGCAGAGGCTTCTGTAAATGTCAAAATTGTTGAAAAAGTGTTTCTTCTTGAACCTTTTCCCTTTTCTTTTGTAATTTTTAAATACATGTAGTAATATTTTTGGAAATGTATGTTTTCTCTTTTACAGATTGAAATTATGAAAAAATATTTAAAAAAGGTAACAAGAATTATAAGGTAAATGTTTTCTACTCTTTTTACCCGCAATGCACTGCTGATGATGTCACTGACACTATCTCTGATTTACTCTTTATAGCTGTCTTTCTTTTTACATTACTCTCTGTTTACTTCCCTTATACTAACTCTTCTTTTTTTTTAAAAAATATTTTTTTGGTTTGCTTCAAGTTCGCGAACTGGTCAGCGAACTTGAAGCGAACCAAAAGAAATAGAGCTTGCTAGAGTGTTAAACATTCTAGCAATTTTATTTGAAAGGGGAGGTAGTTCTGAAAAGAACTTTTTTTTTATGTTTTTGTTGTTTTTTTAATTTTTTTTATTTTCTGAACATTTTTTGTTTTTTTTGTATTTTTAGAACAGTTTTATGTTTTTTTTGTGTTTTTCATGGAGGGGAAACAACAAAAAAACAGGCATCGAAAAGGGCTCAACAGGAGCAAAGAAAAAATTACTGCTTGGGTGGGTTAGGGCAGTTATGGTTATCATACACCAAGTTTATTAAGTTTACGCTCATGTTGCCACATGAGAGCATAGCACCACAATGTATGCACGTAAACTTCATGTGCTTGAAGTTTGGCTATATGTTTGGCACAGTTTCCTGTGCCTCTCTTACAGTCAAATTTATATTAGAAGTTGATTTGGCCACAGGAGTTGTCGGGGGATTATCTTGCAGATCCCTTAACTCTGCCCGGCTGTAATTTAATGGATGCCACCTGACCATATGGCGATGCATAGTATAGTTGCCCATACTATACTTTTTCTCTGTGCCTCGAGATAATCTTTTTTTGCAAATTAGGCAGGTGGCATATTTGGCATTAACTTTCTTCTCCCCTCGAGAAATTGAGAAAAATTGCCAAATGAAACTTGTTTTCCTTCTGGAAACACGGGGCAACTCCGGAATAAATTCAGGTTCATCAGTGTCCTCTTCTTCTAAGTCGTCTTCTTCTTCCTCTCTGTTTGAGATGAATTGAGATGGTGGTCCTCTCTTGTCATGAGGAGGTTGAGGTGGTGGTGGGGGTCCACCAGCTGAAGCAAAGATAGAAGCCATTGTAATCAAAATGGAAAATGGTCTTTCTCTCACCAAGATGAAAGTCAGAGTGAGGAAAGAAGAAGGGGTTTACGTGATTTTGGAAAAGCAAAAGTTCGGAACCAATGAAAAGTGTTATTTTTAGGTCACATGACCTAGTCATACATCATTTGGAAACCAAAAGTGAAATGAACCAATGAAAACTTCGATAAACAAGTCACATGACTTGTTCCGCTCACGTTACGCGGTGCGCGCCGTGTCCCGCATCGTTCCCGGTTCGCGGTCCCGAGCACTTTCGGGAGCGCTAAAGCGGCGCGTCATAAGACGCATTCGCGACAATTATACGTCGCGCTTCCGCGACGCGTCACAGTTCCGCTAACGTAACGTTTACCGGTTCGCGTACTAGATCGCGGCATCAAGATGAGCTAACGGAAAGCTTCCCGGTTCGCTTACCGGAAGCGAAGAAAAAAAATATTTCAATTAAAATTATCAATAAACATCTAAAATATATTTTGGGTTTTAAAGTAGAATACATTTTACAGGTACAGATGTTAGCTTTTAAAAAAACAATGAAATTCACAGAAAAAACCATAGGTTATAGTCCATATATAGTTAGGAATTTGCATTTACAAAACCTCGAAAATTCAATGAAAAAACCATTGGTTATAGAACATATATAGTTAGGAATTTGCATTTACAAAACCTTGAAAATTCAATGAAAAAACCATTGGTTATAGAACATATATAGTTAGGAATTTGCATTTACAAAACCTTATTTTACTCGCATAAAACCATTGAAATTCCATATATAGTTAGATGCGCTAACTATATATCGCGCACCCGCAATCCACTGCTGATGATGTCACATATTACATCATTCATGACATGGTCAGTGACATCACTGATGACATTACTGATGACATCTCAAATGACATCACTGATGACATCTCAAATGACATCACTGATGACATCATTGAAAACATCTCATTTGACATGACTGATAACATCACTGATGATATCATTCATGTGATAATACGATGAACCTCTTCAGACTCTAATATAACCTTAGATACAATCAGTGTAAACAGACACTCACAGACTGTCACTCATCCATGGAGTTACTCACACACCTAGTCAGTCATGCAAAGAATCAATCACACCTCCATTTCCTCAACTATACAGTTATACAAACTTTACTTATTCAAACATATACTAACACATATTTACTCTCTTATACAATCCCTGATACAAGTTCACAATGATCCATACAGCCACTCACACATTCACTGGCTCTTATGCACAGTTATTTATATATGTCAACTCTCACATGTACTGTGTTTTACATATGTACTTACTTTGACATGTAGCACTGAGATATCCATTCACTCACCAATACACTCATGCACACAGTCAACCGCCCATACAGCTGTTTCCACATGCACTTTTGAACCCATACATCTAGTGAATCCACTGCTCACACATCTATGCACAGAGTCACACACCCCCCAGACACCCCCACACACACACTCGCTCTCTCATACAAATACTTGGGCAACCAATCAATAACCCATATAGTTACTCATATAGGTACAGAATAACACATGCAGCATCTTATACAACAACAGACATACTGATGCACACATTCAGACAGTTTAGTCACTAACCAATGCACTCAGTGAGACACATTTAATCACTCTCTCATACAGTCAGTCATGCACCTACTAAATCCTTCATCCAGACACTTATACATCCACTCATTCTTCAATATGTAAAACATATTTAAACTTTACAGAAACACACAGTCACTGGATGATGTCATCAGTGATGTCATTTGAGATGTCATCAGTGATGTCATCAGTGATGTCACTGACCATGTCATGAATGATGTAATATGTGACATCATCAGCAGTGGATTGCGAGTGCGCGATATATAGTTAGCGCATCTAACTATATATGGAATTTCAATGGTTTTATGCGAGTAAAATAAGGTTTTGTAAATGCAAATTCCTAACTATATATGTTCTATAACCAATGGTTTTTTCATTGAATTTTCAAGGTTTTGTAAATGCAAATTCCTAACTATATATGTTCTATAACCAATGGTTTTTTCATTGAATTTTCAAGGTTTTGTAAATGCAAATTCCTAACTATATATGGACTATAACCGATGGTTTTTTCTGTGAATATATATATACATATATATATATATATATATATATCTGTAAAAATGGATACCTCTACATTAAAAGAATGTTACATTTACTTTTAATACAAACTATGCTATGTACCATTTATTTAAAAAATATATATATATATTTTCACTGAAAAAAATGTTTTAGTTAAGATTAGCATTTAAAAAGCCTTAGAAATTCACTGAAAAACCATAGGTTTCACACATGTTATAGTTAGCTGGACATTTCACTCATACAAAACCATTGAAATTCCCCCGTTATAGTTAGTTCAGCTAACTATAACTTGCGTGCCCGCAATACACTGCTAAGAGACGTCACATATTACATCACTCATGACATGGTCAGTGAAATCACTGATGACATCACTGATGACATCTCAAATTACATCACTGATGACATCATCCAGTGAATGTGTGTCTTTCTGAAAAATAAACATTTTTTATATATGTATATCTAAAGGTCGATGGAAGAATAAATGGGTAAATAAGTGTCTAAATGGATGGTTTGTTTTGTAAAATTGATTGTATCACTGACTTATTAAGTGTATCTTAGTGAATACATGTATTACCGAGTAATGTTTAAATATTTAAATATCTGTATCAGTGTCTCACTTTGTGTATAAGTGGCTGCATGGGCTGGTGAGTAGATACATGAGTGTGTATATGGGTTATTAGTTTGTTTTTTGACTATCAGTATAAGTGTCTGTATGGTTCGGTTGGGGATATTACTTAGTGTATAGATGCATGAATGAGTGACTCACTATTTGTATGTGTTTTGTAGACAGCATGTGTGCAGAACTGTATGGGTGGATAAGTGTGTGTATGGGTGTGTTAGTGAGTGAATGACTGTCTCAATAGTGTCTTTATGAGTAAGTACATGTGTTTTAAACTAGTATATGTGAGTATTGATGTATATAGTGAGTATATGTGAGAGTGAGCGATTGGAAGAGTTCCTGTATAAATAAGTATGTGTTTCTATAAGTGATTGTTTAAGAGAATAAGTATGTGTATGTTTCTGCAGAAGTAAGTGTAGTGGTGTGTGTTTAGCTGTATATGTAAGTAAATAGATGTTTTAAGGTTTATTTGCATGTGTGAGTATGTGTGTGAGTGACTCTATGGATGAGTATCTGTATGTAACAGGATGTATAGGTGTATGAGTACATATGATGAGTGAGTACATGTATTAGTGACTATATATAACTGTTGGTGAAGGAGTGAATGTGTATGTAGATTTTGGAATTACTGAATAGGTTGTTGTAACTGGTATTGGTATCTCCATTGTTTTGAAAATTGTAGTTTCTATTTTTGAATGTGTGTATCAAAGGTTATATTAGGGTGAGAGAGTAGGTCTGCCACTCTTTCACAAGGATGATGTCATCAGTGATGTCAATTGAGTTGTCATCAGTGATGTCATGAGTAATGTCACTGACCATGTCATGAATGATGTAATATGTGACGTCATCTGCAGTGCATTGCGGGGGCGCGAGTTATAGTTAGCTGAACTAAATATAACGGGGGAATTTCAATGGTTTTGTAAGAATGAAATGTCCACCTAACTATAACATGTGTGAAACCTATGTTTTTTTCAGTGAATTTCTAAGGTTTTATAAATGCTAATTCCTAACTATAACGTGGCTGAAACCAATGTTTTTTTCAGTGAATTTCTAAGGTTTTTTAAATGCTAATTCCTAACTATAACGTGGCTGAAACCTATGGTTTTTTCAGTGAATTTCAAAGGTTTTGTAAATGATAATTTTTAAATGTATTAATTGATATATTTTTTATACAGATTTACTACTTTGTTTTAAAGTATATATTTTTCAATATTTTATTTTTTAAATTACATTACATATGTTTATTATAAATTGATTTTTTTTAAACATTGAAATTGTAATTTTTTTTATTTTATAGTTAGTTTAATGTATATATATTTTATATAGCAGGCAATGATATCATAGGGAAGGAAATCCAAGTTACTGTAAGTATGGTTAGAATTACTTTTCAGGATCAGTAGTGAGCTGAAAGATGCAGCACTGAGGTCTCTCATGATAACAGGTGAGTAAATCGGAATTCGTAGTTCGGCTGATTTTAGAGGAATTTTTTAAAGTTCCAAAACTCCCCACTTTGAAGAATTTCCAAGTGAAACCAGTCAATGTTAGCCTATGGAAGGAAATTCAAGTTACTGTAAGTATGGTTAGAATTACTTTTCAGGATCAGTAGTGGACTGAAAGATGCAGCACTGAGGTCTCTCCTGATAACAGGTGAGTAAATCAGAATTCTAAGTTTGGCTGATTTTAGAGGAATTTTTTAAAGTTCCAAAACTCCACACTTAGAAGAATTTCTAAGTGAAACCAGTCAATGTTAGCCTACGGAAGGAAATTCAAGTTACTGTAAGTATAGCTAGAATTACTTTTCAGGCTCAGTAGTGGGGTGAAAGATGCAGCACTGAAGTCTCTCCTGATAACTGGTGAGTAAACCGTAATTTGTAGTTCGGCTGATTTTAGATGAATTTTTGTATGTTTAAAAAAAAGACACTTGGGGCCCCATTAGGATAGCGGGTGAAATATCACCCCGACTGCCATGGAGAAGTGTGGCTCAGGGGTTAGAGGCGGCAGACCCGGAAGCTGAGATCGGCCCTGGACCAGGGTTCAATTCCCCGCCTCGGCGGGTCTTGGGCTCAAAAATTCCACGGACTTGATAATTCTCGCTCCGGTGCCTTCTCGACTCACGGGTTCACACTCTGCGACTCTGGGCAATAGCTTGCTTAATCTCCACAGCGGCCCCTCGCGGCGGGATGCCTGGCTTTCACCTTGTGGATTCCCTGCCAGGGTTATCGCACAGGGGACTACCAGGACGGGTTCCCTGAGCAAGCGCCGGGAAACCCTTTGTGGGTAGCTGTGCGCTATATAAGCTCAAATACATACATACATACATACATACATGGAGGCGGAAAACAACCACCAGCTGGGACCGAGGATAAACCGGCGGTCAAATTAGGATCAACTGGCAACCGCAGCTAGAGCGGGCCAACAAAAACTGCCCGACGCAGGTGGTGATGCCCAGAAACCGACCGCGGCAGTCGGAAACGCAGCAGAAAAGCTACACCCCGCCGCAAGCAAAGCGGTGACACCGCACGGGAAATTAGGATATCCCCGAAGGTCCCGCAGTACGATCCGCTGTTTCCGACCGCCGCGGTCGCACACAGGAGTGAATGTGAGAGACAGCGGAAGAGCTGCAGTATAGCCAACGCAGCAAACGGTACATGACAACCATGGTGACGATGCCAAAACACCGCAACAATACCAAACTTATCACAAAGCAAAGTAGCCATTCCCTCCAAATACAAAAAACACATACCAATGATAAAACAAATGCAAAAAAATTAAATACAATTCCCAGGACAACACCCACAACACAACTGACAGCAAAATCCCATTTGGACACACCCACACAGCTGAGTTAAAAACCAGCCCCTTTACTGACCACAATCCTTTGCAACACTCCAGAAGAGAAGGGCATACACCACATCTGACAGGAGAGCCAAAACAACACAACACACACACCACCAACACCACCACTACCTTCATCATCACCACCATCACACCAGCAACAACAATCCCCCAGCATACAACACACCTCACACATCAACACCACACCCACCACACACACCCCTGCACCCACAAACACTTCCAACACAATGCACCATGGAAGCACTTAAAATGTCCAAATTCACAGAGAGTGAGTTGACAGTCATGGAATTAGGGGTGGGCGTAGTTCGCGAAGTAGCGCTACGTGTAGCTACGCAAAGTGCACTTCGTACTACGCGAGCTATGCATAGCACTACGCGAACTGCGTAGTAGCATGTTCACACTGTGCAAGATGTCGTTTTCAATGATTGCACAGTGCGGACAAGCATCCGGCACTGTGCAATCATTGAAAACGGCATCTTGCATAGTGTGAGCTTTACTTTTCTGCCTCTCGAGTAGATTATTACTCGAGCTGCAGCTTTCTGAACGCGACTGGTAGTTTCTCATCGCGAGCGTTCGAGAGCATGCGCGACCACTCGCAATGAGAAACCTGACCTCCACGCGTTGAGAATCTCGCCGGGAGGTTTATTTTCCATGCTCGCGATCAGCAGATTGATGTTACTGATCGCTAACAAGGAAAAAGTCTTGCAAGGATGTCATTTTGCTTGCTCGCGGTCGCCAACATAATGTTGAGGACCGTGAGCAAGCAAAAATTGACCGCTGCACTACGCTACGAATGTTTGCACTGTGCTACGTGCAACTCGCGTAGTGTGAAGTTGCGCAAACGTAGCGTAGTGCTTCGCCCAGGGTTATTCATGGTCAACTGTTTGGTAGCCTGGTACAACAGACCCCATTAGCCAGAAGGACACACATGTGGGAAAGGATAGTTCAAAGGGTCAATGCAGTAGGGACCACCCCGCGATCCGAGGAGATCATAAAGCTGTGGCATGATCTCATGAGGGTTGTCAAAGAGAGGAGAAGCAAGAACCGGGAGCTGGCTGACAAGACTGGCGGTGGCCCTCCCATTTCACCAAAACCATTCACACCATGGGAGGAAAAGGTGCTTGCCATACTGCATCCTGAGAGTCTCACAGGAGTAGCCGGGGGAGTGGAGGCTAGTAAGTACAAACTAATGTAAGCCAACAAACTGACATGTACTTTCTTGCACAACCCAAACACCATTACATTGTCCAGCTCCACCTAACAGGTGGGTAGCCATCATCCCAGTACTGGCTGTTTGGGGGGAGGGCTGTACCACGACTCCCACCATGCCCCCTCTCCCACATCTGAGCAGGATAGAGGCCTCCCCCACCCAGGAGCAGGTGTTAGGTATTGCACTGTTCACCCTCAACTAACAGGTAGGTAGCCATCTTCTCAGTACTGGCTGTTTGGGGGTGGGAGGCCTGCACTACAACTCCCACCATGCCCCCTGTCACACAGCCTACCAAGATGGAGCCCTCCCCCAACACCACCCTGGAGCATGTGTCAGCCATTGCACTGTACACCCTCACCTAACAGGTAGGAAGCCATCTTGATTAGGAGGCTTGTTTGGGGGTGGGAGGCTTGCACTACCACTCCCACCATGCTCCCTGTCCACATCTTAGCAGGATAGAAGCCTCCCCCACCCAGGAACAGGTGTCAGCCATTGCACTGTTCACCCTCATCTAACAGGTAGGTAGCCATCTTCTTTGGGAGGCTTGTTTGGGGGTGGAAGGCCTGCACTACCACTCCCACCTTGCCCCCGTCCCATAGCCTACCAAGATGGAGCCCTCCACCAACATCACCCAGGAGCATGTGTCAGCCATTGCACTGTTCACCCTCACCTAGCAGGGAGGTAGCCATCTTCCCAGTACTGGCTGTTTGGGGGTGGCTGGCCTGCACTACCACTCCCACCATGCCCCCTGTCCCACATCTGAGCAGGATAGAGGCCTCCCCCACCCAGGAACAGGTGTCAGCCATTGCACTGTTCACCCTCACCTAACAGGTAGGTAGGCATCTTCCCAGTACTGGCTGTTTTGGGGTGGGAGGTCTGCACTACCACTCCCACCATGCCCCCTGTCCCACAGCCTACCAAGATGGAGCCCTCCCCCAACACCACTCAGGAACATCTGTCACCAATTGCACTGTTCAACCTCACCTAACAGGTAGGTAGCCATCTTGCTTGGGTGGCTTGTTTTGTGGTGGGAGGCCTGCACTCCCACTCCCACCAGGCCCCCTCTCCCCCAGCCTACCAAGATGGAGCCCTCCCCCAACACCAGCCAGGAGCATGTGTCAACCATTGCACTTTCACCCTCATCTAACAGGTAGGTAGCCATCTTGCTTGGGAGGCTTGTTTTGGGGTGGGAGGCCTGTACCACGACTCCCACCATGCCCCCTCTTCCACACCCCAGCAGGATAGAGGCCTCCCCCACCCAGGAGCAGGTGTCAGACATTGCACTGTTTACCCTCACCTAACAGATAGGTAGCCATCTTGCTTGGGAGCCTTATTTGGGGGTGGGAGGCCTTTACCACGACTCCCACCATGCCTCCTGTCCCACACCTGAGCAGGATAGAGGATTCCCTCACCAGGAGCATGTGTCAGCCATTGCACTGTTCACCCTCACCTAACAGGTAGGTAGCCATATTCCCTGTACTGGCTGTTTGGGGGTGGGAGACCTGCATCACTACAAACTGCACTTTTTGCATGCAATGCATCGGTACCTGACATGTACAAGTAATTGATGTTCCTCTGCACCATGTAATAACACTCACTATTGGACTTAACAATAACAGTGAAGATGTCTCAATTGTGTAATATACAGACAGCGGATGACATGCAGCTAACAGAATACATTCACAGTGCCCAACACTGACCATTCCCCATTTAATCCACAGGTGATGAAGAACTCGCTGCTGAGGACAACAACGACCAGCAGATCCAGTCTCCACCCCCGGTACATGGACTCTCGGATGTTGACTCCCAGGATAGTGTGGTCGATGAGCTCCAGGCCGGCCTATCTGGTGTGCCAAGGACCAACAGGTCCCAGGACCCCATTCTCCCCACCACCACATCTGCTGCAACAACAACAGCACAGCAGACCCCTGCAGTCACGGCCTGTGCCTCCACCGCTGCCACCTCCGCCACCACCACCAGCACCAGTACCCTCCCTGTCCCAGGGGATGACCAGGACACACCACCAACTGTGGAGGGCAGGAAGAGTGTGCGGTGACCCACCGTGGCGATGCAACAGGTCAGTGGCAGCAGGGTAGGTGGGAGGGCCAGGGTCACCCCCAGACCTCAGGAGGTTGGCACACCATCCCTGGACAAAGTGGCCAGTCTGACAAACTATTACGTGAGCTCATCCTGCTAATGAGGTCCATCGACACACGCATTGGTCAAATGGTAGACCTCATGGCCCAGCAAGTGGCATTGCTGAGGGACAGGCCTTCGTTCCAAACAACACCTCAGCCCCCTTCTGTTGTGCTGCTGGATGAAAGTGCACCAGCCTCCCCTGCGGCCACAGAGAGAGGTGAGTCCTCAGACGCCACTGGCCTTGCATCAGGCCCCCCCCCACCAAAGCGATCAAGGGGGCGTCCAAAGAAGAGCCAGGGAGTCTCTGGCGGCAAAGAACCAGTCACACACCAGTCATGGAGCCAGCCCTGATGGCAAACCCTCTTCCCCACTGCATTGACTGTTTGGACTGTCCTTCCCCACACTGCCTTGTGAATGGCACCTGTCTGTTGGACAGGGTCATTACCTCCATGTGGTGTCTACTCTTGCATCTCATCTACCATGACTGTCAACTCACTGCTCCATCACCACCTTCATGTAAATATGCCCGCAACCCTCACATGTCCACTTTTGAACTAAAATACCTTACACCTAGAATTTGTACTGTTTTCTTCTTTAGTGCAATATTTACAGTGTTGGAAATGTCCATGATGTATCCAAAAGATGTACAGTATGTAGGGCTGGATAACTTTGAAGCACCTATGGAGACACAACAGAACAACAGTCACTTGCGTTTGTGTGGCATCACTGACATGACACTACACAAAACATCAACATAAGTCCATAGGCACACAACACAATGTGCAGTGTTAACGAACAGAGTTCTGCCTACGTTCACATGTGAAATGTCACTGCCACATTTCCACACACAGGTGACTCAACATGTGCCTGTCTGTACCACCCGGCCATAGCCCTTCGCAACAACAGCAATCACACCAGACAATGTACAAGTCGTACCTCTTCACCCACCTTCAAGTGAAGCTGCGGGTGATGAGCTGTTTACGCATGTCAACTCCTTCCTCATCTCCACTGTCCTTATCACTGGACTCAGGTCTTTGTGCAGGCGGGGCCTCAGGTCCTCACCATCATCCAGGAGCAGGGGAATCCCCTTGTGAATTGCTATGTTGTGCAGCATACAGCATGCCACAACGATCTTTCAGACATTCCCAGCTGAGTATGCCAGTGCACCTCCTGTGCTGTCAAGGCAGCGGAATCTTGACTTGCGCAGGCCAAAAGTCCGCTCAATGATGCATCGGATCCTGCCATGGGCCTCATTGTACCTGACGTCAGCCGGGGTCCTGGGATTCCGTAGTGGGCTCAGCAGCCATGGATGGCTGGGATATGCAGAGTAACCTGTGAATGACAAACTCACATTGCAATGTTGCACAGGCAGAGGGCAGCAGGTCACACACACAGCACACCTCATGACTAGGCATACTCACCCACAATCTAAGCATGCTTGGGAAGCAGATTTGCCATCATCCAGGGCACCATGCTGTTCCTCAGGATGTACGAATCATGGGCTGAGCTGGGAAATCTTGCACACACATGCGATATGGTCATGTTTGCAAGGCACATCACCTGCACATTTATCAAATGAAAATGTTTGCGATTTCTAAAAATCTGCTCAGTCGCCTGTTGTGGCACCAGACCTAAATGGGTGCAATTGAAGGCACCAATAACATGTGGGATGTACCCAAGGGGATAGAAGTCACCCTTCACAACGGCCAATTCTACTCCCCCGGGGAAATGTATGTATCGATCCTTATATATCATCATGGCTGCAAGAACATCCCTCAGCACCATGCTGAACATGGGATGTGACATCCCTGCACCACCGGCCACGGTCTCCTGGAAGGAACCAGTTGCAAAAAAGTGGAGGGCTGCCATCACTTTGTATGTGGGTGTGAATGCTGTTGGGTAGGTGACAAGGCTGCAGGTGGGGCTCCAACAGATCACAAAGGGTCTTCATGGTTGATCTGGCGAGGCGGAATTTGCGAATGATCGCTATATCCTCCATGTCCTGCAGCACTGTCAGGTGACTTATGAGATTAGGCCTCCTCCTAGTTGTGATGTAAATGGTCAAATATCAATGACAATCATCATGAGGTGGCCACAACACATACCGTTAAGGATGTCACACAAAGCCAAAGACTGCCATGAGAGATGTGTGGCACACCAGGTTACATGGGTGGACATTTGTGACACACAGAGGGCACACCTCTCCATTTACAATGCACAAGTGTCGCACACAACACATAGGTCAGTAGGAATGCACACATACCGTAACCCACATTCAACATGTGCAAGCCTCGTACTGTACCATCAACAAAAGTGTGTCAAATGACCATGAACTTGGCACACATCAAGAGCCCAATGATCAGAGTAGCTGGAAAACTGTCACTTCTGTAGCACAAGTAAGTAACAACACCATATGGTGACACAAGCCTTGCCAAGGTCAGCACTGACCCACAAGACATTGATTTGTCACACGTCCTGGACATCAGCTTAACACTGTGAAGCATCATCAAACATCAAATGCATACGTGACATTGCAGGGACCACAGACCAATGTGCGTCACACATAACTTGCAACCACCTGTGCATTATATATGTAATAATGGCATTGTGTGCACAATGATGTGCCCTTAACCATGTTGCTGCTGTGTACTGATGCAGTGTTCATGATGGACATTGCCATTGAATGTGCCCAAAATCGTGGTAGCTACCGACTGGCAATGGCGGTGTGACACCAGCTCCACCCCCTTCACAAGTGCGGTAGCCATTGGCATGGAGACATGGGCAGATGGCGGTGGGCATGCTCCGCCACCCAAATCGCCGTAGCTACCAGCAGGCAACCGCAGTGTGACAGCAGCACCACCCCTTCACAAGTGCGGTAGCCATGGGCATGGAGACATGGGTAGATGGCGGTGGGCATGCTCCGCCACCCAAGTCCTGGTAGCTACCGCCTGGCAAAGGCGGTGTGACACCAGCACCACCCCCTTCACAGGTGCGGTAGCCATTGACATGGAGACATGGGTAGATGGCGGTGGGCATGCTCCGCCATCCAAATCGCGGTATCTACCACCTGTAAACGGTGGTGTGACACCAGCACCACCCCCTTCACAAGTGTGGTAGCCATTGGCATAGAGACATGAGTATATGGTGGTGGGCATGCTCCGCCACCCAAATCGCGGTAGCTACTGCCTGGCAATGGCGGTGTGACACCAGCACCACCCCCTTCACAAGTGCGGTAGCCATTGGCATGGAGACATGGCAAGATGGCGGTGGGCATGCTCCACCATCCAAATCGCAGTAGCAACCACCTGGCAACAGCGGTGTGACACCGCCATGGGGCATTGCCTACAGCCAATGGGAGCAATGATTGGGGTGGCAAGATTCACTTTTGAAAATCACAGAAGGCGTGCTCCGCCATCACATTGGCATGGAGACATGGGTAGATGGCGGTGGGCATGCTCCGCCACCCAAATCGCGGTAGCTACTACCTGGCAACAGCAGTGTGACACCAGCACCACCCCCTTCACAAGTGCTGTAGCTATTGGCATAAAGATATGGGTAGATGGCAGTGGGCAGACTCTGCCACCCAAATCACGGTAGCTACCGCCTGGCAACGGCGGTGTGACACCATCACCACCCCTTCACAAGTGCGGTAGCCATTGGCATGGAGACATGGGTAGATGGCGGTGGGCATGTTCTGCCACCCAAATCACGGTAGCTACCGCCTGGCAACGGCGGTGTGACACCAGCACCACCCCCTTCACAGGTGCCATAGCCATTGGCATGGAGACATGGCAAGATGGCGGTGGGCATGCTCCACCATCCAAATCGCAGTAGCAACCACCTGGCAACAGCGGTGTGACACCGCCATGGGGCATTGCCTACAGCCAATGGGAGCAATGATTGGGGTGGCAAGATTCACTTTTGAAAATCACAGAAGGCGTGCTCCACCACCACAGAGGCGGCATTGGATGGGTTTGAAAGATGCACCATCGCGGTAGTGCACCCTCGGCCTCTGAGGTGCATCACCGCCATGGAGCATTGAGCCTCACATTTACACTGTTCACTGAGCCTGCTGCCTGGGACCCTCTCCTGCTGCTGCCTCAAGAGCCTGCTGCCTGGGACCCTCTCCTGCTGCTGCCTGAAGTACCTGCTGCCTGGCACCCTCTCCTGCTACTGCCTCAAGAGCCTGCTGCCTGAGTCCCTCTCCTGCTGCTGTCTCAAGGGCCTGCTGCCTGGGACCCTCTCTTGCTGCTGCCTGAAGTGCATGCTGCCTGGGACCCTCTCCTGTTGTTGCCTCAAGAGCCAACTGCCTGGGACCCTCTCCTGCTGCTGCCTCAAGAGCCTGCTGCCTTGGGCCCTCTTCTGCTGCTGCCTCAAGAGTCTGCTGCCTGGGACCCTCTCCTGCTGCTGCCTAAAGTGCCTGCTGCCTGGGACCCCTCACCACTCACTTCAACCACAGGTGTTCCATGTCCACAGGGATGGCAAGGACAGAGAAGATCCGTGCCAGTCGATTTACAAGCGAGGAGCTGGATGTCCTAGTGGACGAGGTGCTGGCACTGTACCCAAGGCTGTTTGGTGGCCCCAATGTAGTGGTAAGTTATCATTAATGGAGCTATTGGGCAGGGGGGTATCAGACATGTAGTTGTACTTCTGCAGTATATGCCTGAAGGCGAGGGGTAGTGTCAAACACTGACAAACAAACTATCTCCAGGGTAAGGGAGTGTGCTTGTCCCAATGTCACTGTTTTCCCTGCCTGCAGTTGTATGTGTGAGTAGAGTGTGTTATTTTTTCAGCCCACAGAGCCACAGGATGTTGTACATGTAGGTGCCAGGACAGTATATGCTTGTGTGAATGTTTTTGTGGGCCCCTGTTTTCTGGCTCAGTGTGAACTCAGAGACTAGGCCCGGTGCCTGCCCACCCAAATGAGAACACATCACCAAAGTTACATTGTGCTTGCTCCTGTTCATTCACACTGAATAGTAAATATACATCTTCTCAGCCATGTATAATTTCACATGAGCACACTTCTGTAGATGGATATTTTGTTGGTGAGTTCATGTGCCCCGAGGTCATACAAATTACAAACACATATGTTCACAGGACATGCTCATTGGATGCTGCCCAGTCATACTCTCAGTGCTTCTAGACACAGACACAGGCAGATATGTGATGTATGTAGTGGGCAGACATGCATGGGACTGGTGAAGTCTGTGAGCCACTGAGGGGGTTCAGTGCAGTCATCCTGCATGTGTGTGAGATTATCAGGTACCCTCTACGCCCTCACGTATGCATGCAATCACATCTGTTTGGCCCATGCAGAGTGCACTTTTGAGGTGTCCCCCAGTTTGGGATGGAGGGAGATTACAATAGGTCCTGAGTCTGTGTCTTGCTACTGTACAGATAGATGTTGGTACATGACACTGTGTAACTGGTCATTTACCCTTCTTTTTGCCCAAACCTGCAGCTCAAGGTACACCAGCGTAAGGCCGTGTGGAGGGCAATTGCAGCAAAGGTGCGAGCTCTGGGGGTATCCAACCGACGACGCACCCACTGCCATAAGAGGTGGAACAACATCAGCCGGCTGGCAAATGACGTGGCTGAGATGACATTGGGGCTGCAACCGTGCACTGCGCGTTTGGCACGGCGAAACTCAACACCACTGATGGTCCGCATATTGGCAGTGACTAATCCGTAGCTGGATGCACGTCTGAAGGAGCATCACCAGCAAGGCAGGGGTGAGTATTTGCGGAGGATGACTTGGGCTTGGAGCGGATGCATGTGTACAGGGCAGCGGTGGCCCATGTGATGTTCATGTGGTGGTACTGTACTGTGTCATGTAAGTGGCTGCTTGGATGTGTGCTAGTGTCAGGCATTGGGCCAAACTGGCCTTATACAGCTGATCCTCCCTGCTGTGCTTTCTCATGGCCAGATGTGTTGTGATCCACATGGTCATTCAGCATTGGGATAGTGTGGGAAATCTATTACGGATGAACAGCAGGGTCCACTATCTGAGTGTGACTTCGCGTATGCCTACTTTGCATGCACCATGATCGGTGAGGCCCACACATCTGACAACAAGGTGACTCAGAGTACCACATGATGCTTGGTATGGCCTTCTCGGCATTGTGGACTGTCATGTCCTAACAGGTGTGTGTGATGCCCCCTCCTGTTCCCTGAAGGTCTGTCAGTGGCAATGAGTGTTGTGACATGATAGGTTTGGGCAGGGCAAGTTGTGTGTCTGGTACACTTCATCCACGTGCAGGGTGTTGTGCTGTTTGGCCTCAATATGGCAGATATTTATGGTTACAGGCACTGTTGTGGTCTATGTAATGTGTTGCTGCAATGTGATTGCAGGGTGTGGTGGCCACCATGTTGATTTGTGAATCTGCTGTACTGCATTGATTGGATTACTTTGTCCTGATGATGACACTAACCCAACCCTGCATCTCTCTCTCATGGAGGAATCGCCAGTGGACATGGAGGAACAGGAGCTAGGAACCAGTGGTGGTGAGAGTAGCACCACAGCTGCACTGGAGGCCAGTGACACAGAGCACACCAGCGCATCTGAAGGGTACCGTAGTATGCAGGAGGAATCCATGGCTGAGACACAGAGTACTACATCATCTAATGCCAGAGGTGATGCATCCATGTTGTCAGGGACAGGGGATGGGGAGTCTGCAACATCAACTACCACTCAGTGGACAGTGCCTAGCCTCCCATCCACTTCATCTGGTGCTGCCCGAGTCTGTGTCAGTAATAGGGGATGAGTTACATTCACAACTGGCACCGCTGATCCTGCACCTGTCCCCCCTGCTGCCCTCAGTGCTAAGTCTGTTGAGATCCTGCACCAGCTTTGTGTGAGCCAGACAGTCCTGCTCAATCTCTTCAATGACCATGACAAGAAACTAGGCCAGGTGGTTGCCTACATGGCGGGCATAAACTCTGACGTGGGTGGGCTACACCGTGCAGTCAAAGCTTTGTCATCCGCAATGATGTTTGCCCTTCAACAGGCACATGCTCCCATACCTGCTCAGGTGCCTTTGTCCACCCCTCAGTCAGTGGCCACATCAGATGACAGTGACCACGGTTTTCATGCATTACAGAACAAAGAGCACACAGTAGACACAACCCAAGTGGTCCCGCCCACAGACACCATTCCCACAGAAGAGTAGAGCCATCCCAGAATGCAAGGACAAGAGCCTGTCAGGGAAGAGCAAGGCCAAAAAAGCAATGAGGCTGACACCAGGCTCACATGCCTCAGAGGCATCACCATCAAAGGACTCTCCTGTCCCGAAAACTTCATGCAGAGCTAGGCGTGCAGTGTCTGTGCCCACTTAGAAGGTGTTGTATAGCAAGGGTACACCTAGGAAGGGCACAGGGCCACATCCCCCACCACATCAACTCCATTTCCCAAGCCCAGTGAAGCAGCTGGAGGAGGGCACTGTAGGGAGCACCCCTGGCAAGAAGGCAAAGGAGGGCTCTGTAGGGACTACCCCTGGCAAAGAGACAAAGGAACGCACTGTCGTGGCTACCCCTGGCAAAGAGGCAAAGGAGGGCACTGTAAGGGCTTCCCTGGCAAAGTGGCAAAGGAGGGCACTGTAGGGGATACCCCTGGCAAAGAGGCAAAGGAGGGCAATGTAGGGGCTACCCCTGGCAAGGAGGCAAAGGAGGGCACTGTAGGGACCACTCATGGTAAAGAAACAATGGAGGGCACTGTAGGTGGCACACCTGGCAAACAGGGGAAGGTGGTCCAGAGGCATAGCCAGACAAAGCGTTCAGCAGGATCCATCACGTCACCAGAGGTAGTGCCAGTGTCTGCACCTGATGCGGGACAGTTGGTGTGCGTGCCTGTTGTGTCATCACCAGTTCCCATTAACCCCAAGACACGGAAGCCATTTCGTATTCCCAAAAAGTGGAAGGGCACCCCTCAAACATCACTCACCCACACTGTGTCACTGGCCACTTTGCCACCTGGTCCAAACAGTCCACCAGCTTGCCAAACAACAGATAGCCCTACATCAGCTGCACCTCCATCTTCCCACTCAAGTGTTCCTCCTGACCGCGACACACAGCCAGCTCCAAGTCTGAATGACAGCCAAATGTGAGCGTCAGTCCCCCTCATACACCTGTCTCGCATACAGGTGTGCTAGTTCTGCCCATTGTTTGCCACCTGGGTGTGTTTCTGGTATTGGAAGGGTACAGGCAAACACACTCAATGTGCAGCTTCTCATGTCCTGAAGCTGCATTTTTCGCTGCATTTTTCCCTGGCCACTGATATTGACATTCACTGCTGTGTTGGAGCCTGCCCTGTGCAGCCTCTCATTTACTTGCTGTGCCACCTGCCCTGGACACTGGCCCTGTTGCTCTGCTGTGTCATACTCTCACCTGTGCCCTGGACACTGAAGAAACTCTGCAGAATGCTTTGTTGGAATTAAACACTAAAAATGAGAGAATACAACTCACTTGGGAGATATCAAAAACTTCCATCACGTTCTTGGATGTTCGAGTCAACTGGTATCAAGGGAAAATAGAAACAGAAATGTATCGCAAAGAGACAGACAGGAACAATACCCTTCATTTCCATAGTTTTCATCAGGAGCCATTAAAATTACATCTACCCACATCTCAGATGATGAGAGCTAAAAGAATTACCTCAAATAATGACAAGGTAGAAAGAACATTGAAAACCATGGGAGAAAGATTTCGCAACAGAGGATATCCAGATAATCTAATAAAACAATCCATAGAGAAAGTGAGTCGTATACCTAGAAGAGATCTATTGAAAACACGACCTAAGGTGAAAGAAGAAAGGATGACAATTGTGTCCAAGTACTCTACGACGAGTTATAAATTCAAAAAGATCATTCGAAATCATTGGAATATTCTACGAGCGGAACCTGACTTTGAACACGCTTTTGAACAACAACCTATTTTTGCCTTCACCAGGGGCAACAATTTAGGGGAATTATTGAACAAAAGAGGTCAAAAGAGACTATTGTTTGAGGAACTAGACCTTGCCTACAATGTGGGCACTGCAATAACATCATGAGGGGTAATACAGTGACACATCCGATGAAAGGACACACTATTAAATTGCACGTAAACGCCACGTGTGACTCGGCGAATGCCATATACATGTTAAAATATCCCTGCGGGAAAGTGTATGTGGGGAAGACCACACGTAAGATAAAAATAAGACTCAATGAACATAAGTCTAACATAAGGACCGGAAACGCTAAATCAACAGTGGCTATGCACTTTAAAGAAGAGAAACACACCGTGTCGCAACTGCAATTTCTGATTTTGGAAATAATCGAAAAGACAGAAGGACGTGATAACAATCGTTTTCTCCTTCAAAGGGAAAACAACTGGATGTACCTATTGAACTCCCACAAGCCATTCGGGCTCAATGATCGTACTGAATTTACATGCTACCTTTAAAAACACATGATATCTTGAACTTTCCAGATATTTTATTTGGAACATGATAAGAGCACCCAGGTGCTTAGCCTTGCCTACGCGAATGGATGTTCGGACATCCTCCTAGTGGTTTATTATGCATGTTATCATTTACATTATGATTTGGATTTTTTTAAAGCTTAGATTATTTTTTTTTTCTTTTTTTTTATTGATTGAGCCAGAGTAATAATCTCTATCGTTTTTCAATGACTTGAAACGTAGAATACTTTATTGTTTACATAGTGAAGTGTCATTTTGAATAGCGTGAGTATAGCAGCCCTCTCATTGGCCGTTTTTTCGATCATGTGACCGGGGTACGGGCAAATCAGAGCCAATCATCCTATTTGAGTCTACACTGTTGTTGTGAAAAGTAACGCTATTGGTCAGACGCTTTACTAATGCCGGCAACATTTGGAATGAGTAAATGAAGATTGCTAAAGGTGTTTTTCGTCCGAGATGTAAGTCAATATTACTGTGACCATATTGTTTTTTTATACAAAAACTAATACCAAACAAAGAGTTTCATGTAAAGCGCGCTGCTCGATCTCATCTTATTTTTCAGTTGTGCATTATTGAAGAACTTATGAACATGAGCACATGTGAGTGCCTAGTTGGCATTATGTTTGACATTCACGTTATGTAGCACCTATGCACTGGGGAAATCACGCATGAACACGATTTTGAACACAATGTTGGTTTGTAAGGTTTTTGTAAACTGCAATTTGAATTTTTTATTGATGATTGACACAAGCATTACTATACCTTGTTTCAGCTGATTGTCCCTGATGAAGGTCAACAATGACCGAAATGCATTGGACTAATGGATTGAAATTGATTACAATCTCAAAGAATACAATAGCGAATGAAATATGAACTTTTGAAAAACCTATGAATGAAATAAATTCGTAAAAAGCTAAATATGGTTTTTGGCGTGAAAATTGGAGGAACTCTGGGATAGCCAGAAGGATTAATGAACTGTGCACCAGGGGATGCTCTCACGGCTCAGTGGGAAGCACTACATTGTGATTTTCAGTTAAGACGCCTACCACAAGAGGCGCCACTCTGTTTAGCACGCTCTGAGATTGACGAAAGTGGCATATTGAAAATACTAACTTTAAAAGGAACGGCAGTGCGCTCGGACCTCACACTCTGACACATCTACGTACTCTCACCTGTGCCATGGACACTGGCCCTGTTGCTCTGCTGTGTTGTACTCTCACCTGTGCCATGGACACTGGCCCTGTTGCTCTGCTGTGTTGGAGTCTCCCCTGTGCAGCCTCTCATGTACTTGCTGTGCCACCTACCCTGGACACTGGCTGTGTTGCTCCGCTGTGTCGTACTCTCACCTGTGCCCTGGACACTGGCCCTGTTGCTCAGCTGTGTTGGAGTCTCCCCTGTGCAGCCTTTCATGTACTTGCTGTGCCACCTGCCCTGGACACTGGCCCTGTTGCTCTGCTGTGTCGTACTCCCACCTGTGCCCTGGACACTGGCCCTGTTGCTCTGCTGTGTTGTACTCTCACCTGGGCCATGGACACTGGCCCTGTTGCTCTGCTGTGTTGTACTCTCACCTGTGCTATGGACACTGGCCCTGTTGCTCTGCTGTGTCGTGCTCTCACCTGTGCCATGGACACTGGCCCTGTTGCTCTGCTGTACTGGAGTATCCCCTGTGCAGCCTCTCATGTACTTGCTGTGCCACCTGCCCCGGACACTGGCCCTGTTGCTCTGCTGTGTCGTACTCTCACCTGTGCCATGGACACTGGCCCTGTTGCTCTGCTGTGTTGGAGTCTCCCGAGTGCAGCCGCATGTACTTTCTGTGCCACCTGCCCTGGACACCGGCCCTGTTGCTGTGCTGTGTCGTACTCTCACCTGTGCTCTGCTGTGTTGGACTCTCCCCTGTGCCATGCACACTGTCCTTCCTGTTTGTAGTTTGGCTGTACAGATAATCTTGCATATGATCAGCAATTTGTGCCTTTCTCTTGTCTACTGTTGATCTACTGTCACATCTGTGCAATATATGAATACAGGCAGTTACTCCTGTTGTGTGTTTTGTCAGTGTCCTTGATTATTAAAGTTCTTTTGGTGTGTGCATTTGGTTGCCTGTGCCCCATGCTCTATGTGTCACTTCAACATTGCCAAGCTCTTTGCCCGCATCCCATTTTTAAACAGGGTTGACAGGGTTTTCAGTCCATTCAGACACTGATACTTGTGTTTTCTGTGTTGGATTTTTAGTGGTTTGCTGTTGTTCGCTACGTTGATGCCATGTCAGGTTGAGGTACATTGCCAGCACAGGGTGTGATGCTGTGCACTGGTTTGGATGCAGGCCGGGCAATGTCATGATGTATGTGTGTTATTCCTGTATATGTGCCCAGCTGTGTTTGTTCATTTTGTGTTGGCCCTTAGTCCTGGTCCCCTGGCCTACATCAGATGTGTGCTCTTGGGTGGTGAGGAAGTGTGCAGTGTGAAGGGTGTGACTTTGTATTGAGTGTGGATGTGTGTGTGCCCCTGGATTCTGATGGCCACACATGTGTCAGCCAGGAATTGTGTGCCTGTTGTTTGGATTGTCCTGCCCTGTGTAAATGATTTTATGCACTTGTGTGAGTTGTCTGTTGTGCACTGTGCAATGTGTTGGTGTGTCGATGCAGTTCTGTGTGACTCCTCCTTGTTGTTTTGGTCACTTATGAGTGTGCAAAGTGTGTGACTTGCACATCAGTGTTGTATTTGTGTGATCATCAATGTGTCTTGAGTGTGTTTTTGTAGACTGTGTTGCCCTGCGGCTCCTCACTGGCATTGCAATTGTGTTTCTCCTGCATTGCAGGCACATGGTACCTTTTCTCCACCTGTATGGCATGGTGTGTGTGGTGTGATGCCACCACCTATGTGTGCCACTTGTGCCTAGCCAGTGTGGGTCTGCACTCCCTCTAATTGTGTGTGGTACACTTTTTGCATGTCTAGTACTGACATGCAAGTCGGTTGACTTAGATGTCAGCTGTCCCCTTTGTTTACACGTGTAGGTGGCTCCCCATCAGTTCATTTGTGAGACTGTGCCTTGTGGTGCAGTTCTTGAGCCAAGTGTGGTGTTCCACTCTGGACATTGCCCCAATGGTTTTTGTGTGATGATCTTGAGCTATTTGTCAGTGATGATTGCCCATGTGCACTTGAGCGGTGTGTGCTGGCCAGTGCTCTGGTGTAGAAGGTTCTTCTCTTGTAGCCCAGAGTGGTGCATCCTGTTGTTGTTGTGTTGGATGTCTGTGTGTTGGCTGTGTTATTGCTTCACTTCCTGGGTGTGCTGTTGTTTTTGTGCTGTGCTGATATGTGGTGTGTGTTGAGGTTGTGTCAGTCATGTCTGTGTGTATCTGTTGTGCTTGTTGTGCACACACTGCTTGTGTGCATACAGTGCTGTGTGTATGTGGGCTTGACATTGCCTGATGTTCAACCCCTGATGTCCTGTGGTGATTGATGATTTGTGCTTTCATGGGCATCTGTGGTTGGTTTGATGTGGCAGTGTAGGTCTGTGCAGATGCACTTGTTGTGTGATTGGTGGTATGTTGTTTGTCTGTTTTGTTATTGAGTGATAATGTTGTGCGCTCATGTTGTATTTGTGATCCCATTGCCTTTCCAGAGTTTGGCTGACAGGGTATGTCTTTTTTCTGTTGGGGTTCTGTGTGTGTTCCTGTGGCGTTTGCATGGCGTTTTTGTGCAGGCATCTGTTCAGGTGTCCCTGTGTGTGTGTTCTGTTTGTGGATACACCTAGGGTGTGTGTTTGTTTGTGTGGGTATTGGCTGGGAAGTATTGTCTCCCTGGTTGTTTGTTGTGTGGTGCAGGGTGTGTATTGTGCTTGCTTGTTGCTGTTCTTGTTGCTTGTTGCTATGCATGGGGGTGCACAGGATGGGCACCTGGCCTGTGACTTGATGGGGTGTGTTGATGTGTGGTTGGAGGGTGGTTTGTCCCTTTGGTCTTGGTGCCCTGCCCATGTCTTGTAATGGCACTAACTTTTGCATTGTGCGCATGTGTTGACCGCGCGGTGAGATTCCCGGGTACGAGACGTTGCCACTAGTTCGTGGTCGATGTGCGTCCCGGATGCAGAGGGGTGACTTGTTGGCAGGTGGGTAATGTGTGGGTGCCCTTGTGGATGTGTTGTGAACCCAAGCAGGGTGGCTGTGGTAGAATTGGACCCTGTGTCAGCCTGTGTGTTGTGTGTTGTATTTGTGTATTTGCATACCTGCGGCGGTGTCCACGGCGGCCCATTTGATCGTAGTGCTGTAGCAGGTACATGACTATATGCAGATGTAGAGCTGCGTCCATGGCGTTCATGACCCGGTGGTGAGGACCGGGTCTCTGCTATGGCTCTCCGCTGTCGAGTTTCCGCCATCTCTGGTTGAGCGGTGTCTCCGCTGTGGTGCGTCCGCCTGTTTGGGCCATCCTAATTTGTGGAGCGGGGCAGATGTCATTCCGCATGGTGGTGGGTCTCCATTGGCTCCCACCGCTGCGGTGACGGGCGCACTTTGATGGCGGTCCACGTCGCTCCGCGGTGGTCGGGATGTGGCCTATGTTTTGCTAAACTAATATGGCGGATGTGAGTATCACTGCTCACGGCAGAAAAAGGCGTTTTTCTGCCCCGCCAACACCACGGTGGTGCCACCGCTCGACATCCTAATTGACCCCTTAGAAACTTTTCTAGTGAAAACCACACTATAGATCCATATGGAAGGAAATACAAGTTACTGGTAAGTATGCTTAAATTTACTTTTCAGGGTCTGTACTGGGCTCAAAGATGCAGCACTGACGTCTCTAGTGATAACGGGTGAGTAAATCGGAATTCATAGTTCGGCTGATTTTAGAGGACTATTTTGCTCAATAGTGAAGGAAGGGGGCGGATCCTGAGGTGACATGTATGCAAACACGCCATGTCGCGCGTTTTAGGTTGGGGAATTACTTCCTCTTCAATACTGAGGTCCCCTGTGAGCCAACTAGCCCACCAGGTACCTTTCGTACAAAGAGCTCCTAGTGTTCATGCTTAGGTAGCGCTGTTCCCCTCCCATGAGTCCGAATCCCCCCTTTGTTTTTAGGGCAATGAATAATAAGCATTAATATAATATATGCTCTATAATATTAGTATACCCATCGTGCTATATGGAATAACCCTTACATTCACAATATGGATGTTTGCTCTGTTATTTCTTTCATGTTTTTCTACTACAGAAATGAAACACATTTGAAATCAAGTGCTGTCAATTACATACACTTTTCAGAATACTACACAATTGGTGTAAGTATAATTCTTATTGTTTTGTATGTCCTGACGAATGCTCTACAGACCCGGCTGGGCCAGAAAGAGCTGAAACATGTCAACTGTTTTCTAATTGATATAAGGTGATCCAGTAACTTGATTGACCACTATATCCATTCCATTTTTAATAACACTACCTCTCCTTTTTATATTAAAATTTCCTTATTGGAGAAGCATTGTTTTTTAAAAGAATTTTCTTTTTCTTTTTCCTCTTTTCTCCTTCACCGCTGGGGGTGTCTCACATTCCCTCGACACTGCTACCCAGACCAAAGGTTGCCTCAGGTTGAGACTGGCATATAGCACGATAATTAGACACCCGATGAATATGCCATAATGCTGAACGTGGGGTGGACAACCAATATATACCGCATTCAACATCGTAGCGTTTATGAGGGTGTTCAATTACAACCAATGGATATGAAGCTACAAGTGTCCATTCTCCTTTTTTGATTAATTCACCTCCAGTATGCGCCAGGGAGATGCGCTGCAAAGAGGTGTTCAGAGGGCACACCCCCTTTTTACAACACTCTGCAATGCAGTTCCGTGGCACTTAATGGAGGTACCTGTTGGACTAGTTGACCCTTAGGGGACCTCTGGATTGAAGAGGAATTAATTCCCCAACTTAAATCGCACCACAGGGCATGTTTGCACACATATCACCTCCAGCCCCGCCCCCTACCTTCACCACTGTGTAAACACGCCACGTGGCGCGTTCTAAGTTGGGGGGTTAAGTCCCCTTGCATACTGGGGGTCCATGGGGGCCAAGTAGCCCACCAGGAACCTCCAGTATGGGCCAGGGGGCTGCGTTGCAGAGAGTTGTATCAAGGGACGTGGCCTCATTACACCTCTCTGCAACGCAGCCCCCTGGCGCATTTGCAGAGGGGGAACTAATTACCCGTGCATACTGGGGGTCCCTGGGAGCCAACTAGCCCACCAGGACCCTCCAGTATGCACCAGGGAACTGAGTTGCAGAGAGGTGTAATGAGGCCATGCCCCTTTTTATACCTCTCCGCGACGCAGCCCTCTGGCACATTTGCAGAGGGGAAAATAATTCCTAAGGACCATACTGGAGTCTCCTGGTGGGCTAGCTGGACCCCAGGGATCCCCAGTATGCAAGGTGATTTAGATCCCCCTCTGAAAATGCGCCAGGGGATGTGTTTGCAGAGAGGTGCAGGGAGGGGGCGTGGCCTCCTCCTGATCCCGTTTTTTTTAAATTTACTTTTAAGAAGGGGGCTGTGTAGCCCCCTTCTTTTTCTCTTTTTCCGGCCCTGGGGACCCCATCCCCTAGGGCCTGCCCCCAATTCTCTGCATACTCTGCCCCGGGGACCCAATCCCCCGGGGCATGGGCCTTTTTAAAAATGAAAAAAATTAAGAGGGCGCGATGTGACCCCTCCTGTGGCCACATTTGGCCCTATGGACCCCATGCCCCGGGGCCTGGCCCTCCTCGTTGGGGGCTGTGGGGGGGTCTCCAAGCCCCCCATCCTGCAGTAGCCGGCATTGCTTTTCTGCTTAGAGAGCAGCTGACATGCTGCTCCCCATGCAAAAAAGCAATCGGCTTTGATTTTTTGGTTTCCTGCTCTCTCTATCAAAACCAAGGCATATTGCTATGGTAGGGTGGGGGCCACAATGCTCCTGCCCTACCATAGCAAACAACAGTGTTCTGGGGTAGGCACCCCGGGACACTGCAGGAGCCGACCCAGGGCCATCCAGGGCTCCAGGACGGGGGCCGCGAGGCCCCCCTCCCAGCAGTTAAAAGCCCCAGGGGTGGTGGTCTCCAGGGCCAGGGGGTCCGTCACAGACCCCCCTATTTTGAATATTAGTGCCCCGGGAGGTGGCGGTCCCACGGGAGTGTGGGGGGGGCTTGAGCTCACCAAACAGGTTTTTTAAAAAGAAGCCCCGGAGGGTGGTGGTCCCCGGGGCTGCGGGGGGCCGTGAGCCCCCAACATACATTTCATGGAAACTCAGGGGGTGGCGGTCCTCTGGCCTGGGGGGCCCCTCTGGGACCCCATTATTACAAATAAAAAAGCCCCAGGGGTGGCAGTCTCCGGGGCTGGGGGCCTCAGAGACCCCCACCCTATTAAAATAAGCCCCCGGGGTGGCGGTCCCAGGGGTTGGGGGGCCACCCTTTACAAAGAGTCAATTGCCCCTGGGATTTGCCCCCCCCCCGGGCCAAAAAAGAAAAGTAAAAATGCATTTTTTTTTATCAGCAGGGTACGCGTACATTACGTGTATCCCACGATTTTTTGGGCAAGCAGGCCTAGGGGTCAGGGTGTTTCTACCCTGCCCCCTTTTCACATTTTTGTGTTTCTTTTTATGTTGGTTGCAAATACTTCCTGGTTTGGAGTGTTTACAAACAGGTTACAGCCAATTAGCATGCAGCTCGTGCTCATAATGGTACGTGTATAATCCTCGGACGGTACGCATACGGTACGTCTCAAGCCCCCCACACGCCCTAGGGACCGTCACCTCTCTCTAATATTGAAAAAAAGGGGTCTGTGACCGACCCCCCCCATTCCCGGGGACCACCGCCCCTGGGGCTTTTGAATGTTGGGAGGGGGGGCCACAGAGCCCCCCTATTGGAGCCTTTGATAGCCCTGGGGACCGCCACCTTCCAGGGCGGGCTCCTGCAGTGTCCCGGAGTGCCTACCCCCGGGCCACTGCTTTTTGCCATGGTAGGGCGGGTGCATCGCGGCTCCCACCCTACCATAGCAAACTGCTTTCCTATTTGAAGGAGAGAGCAAGAAAACCTCTCTCTCTTTCAAGTTAGAAAGCAGATTTTTTTTATCAGAGAGAGCAGAATGTAAGCTGCTCTCTCTGACGAAAAGCAATTCCGGCTCCAGAAGGACACAGGGAGCCGGCTGGGACTGTGGGGGCATTGTGGCTCCCCCCACAGTCCCCAACATTATATTTCTGCCCGGGGGATGGGGTCCCCGGGGATTATAAAAAATTTGTGATAGAGGCTATTTTTTTTACGGTAGATTTACCGTGCACGTACCATGCACGTAAGTACGACGTACAGTGCAAAGTCTGTAAGTTGTCCCGTAAGGGTACCTAAGCAAGAAAATAAAAATATTTTTAGATATTTATGAAGTGTATGTGTTTACATGTTGGGTGGCTCTAAAAAGAGCCCTCGTGTTTATTGGGAGATTTTAGTCCCTACACAAGTAAGTACTGAGAGTTTAAAGTTCATGAGGAAGACTCTGTTCCCTTCATCTGTAAAATGTACACTATCTCTCCTTTAAATGCCTTGCATATTGAAACGCAGATTGTTGTTGTAAATGGACCCCATTCTATAGTCTTGGAGAAAAGCAGAAACAGATTTATTCACATGATTCCTAGTTTTGTCAATTTGTGGACAAAATTGATTGGACCAGTTCAAATTCTGCTTTTGGCATATAGTAGAATAAACAAAGGTAATTTGGGGGGAAAAGTGACGTCAGTTCAGTAAAGGTGTCCTTCTTAAACATTTCCAGACCTACCCCAATCAAAGTGCCTAGGTCATTGCCACCAAAGTGCACAGTTATGAGGTCAGGGTGTTGGAGATGAAAAAAGGATTTCACCAATGGCATCAATTGGTGCCACTTTAACCCTCTCTGTCCAATTCATGTAATGTCTACATTTGGTAAACCTAGGTCTTTGTGAATTCCTTTCTGTTCTGCATACCTTTGACTCCAGAAAATATAGCTGTGTCCCACAATCCACACTGTAAGCATTTTGAAGAGAGGTCTGGTTGCCTTCAGATGGTCTCTGTAAATGAAAGTGCAGTTTGAAGAATTATTTTTTCTAAAATGGTGGATTAGGGGAGTTTTGAAAAAAGCAAAGAAATGATTGGTTGTTTGAAAACATTTTAGATAGAAAACTAGGGTGCAATTTTCTGTTTTTTAAAAGCTTGTTAATTTTAGGTTAAGAAAAAGTGATAGAAAAGAACATTACTTAAGATAAGCTGGTATATTGACAAGTCAAGTACACTTGCTGTTTTGATTTGCAACAATGTATGATGAACTTTTCACCTGTGTGCTCAGTTAGGTGTTCCATGAAGTGTTTTTATGGTAACTGGCAGAATGTGGAATAGGGGAAGGGTTGAAAGTTTTGTCAGTTGGAAAGGGTTCAAAAGTTCAAGCAATAGAAAAGTGTGTTTAGTTTTAATTTAATGTGGGAATGAATGTGATTTGTTATTTATTTGTATATGTGTGTAGATTGAATGTGTAGATTGACAGGAAAAGTTTGCTATTTGCTATAGGACTTCCTGACCCCCTAGGGCTGCTTAGGGGGGTTTACAATGATCTCCAAGGTTAAAAGTATTTTATTTTTTCTTGCTTAGGTATGCTTCCGGGACAACTTACAGACTTTTGCACTGTACATCGTACGTACGTGCATGGTATCGGCACGGTAAATCTAACGTAAAAAACCCAAATAGCCTTTATCACTAATTTTTAATAATCCCCGGGACCCCATCCCCCGGGGCTTCTTTTTCAAAAAAAGAAAAAAATTATAAAAACACCTAAGCAATAAAAATCAATTAAAAATATATTTTCCGTATATCTATGAAGTTTACGTGTTTATATTTTGGTTGGTTCTAATGAGACCTTTTCTCTTTAGTGGTACGTATAAGTATGTACCTATGCAGAGTCTAAACTTGTTGAGTAGGAGTGTTTTACAGTGTGCAGAACTTTTGACCCGTGTTGACAATTGACTTTTGCATGATCTGTTGGGGGTAGGGTGGAAAGGTATGTCAGTTGGAAAGGTTTGCAATGTTAAACCAATAGAAATGTGTGTTTTGGTTTTGAATTAAAGTGTGAAGGAATTTGATTTGTTATTAACATGTGTATATGTGTAAATTGAGAAGGAAAATGTGCCATTCTTTGGTTCTGCTGCAAGCACTGAAGTAGCGAGATTCTGTATAAGACTATCTGCTGCGTGAGTGGCATTCTTCTTAATCTACCAATCAGTTTGAGAGTTGAGTTGAGAACTTGTAAGGGAATGTATGTGGTACATTTTATTTTTAGTAAGAGTAATGTGTTTATCCTTCTAAAGTTTGTAGAATCATATTCTGAGCTTGTCTGTGATCAATACATTTGGTAAGTTAATATGTTTAGTGAGTCACTTTTGTGCAATAAAGTGCAGTAGACAAAATGTAAAATGTGTGCAGTCACTTTTTTAGCTGTAGAGTAGTAAAAGTGTTGTTTGCTTAGAATTAGACTTGTGTTCTAAATCTACAATTTTGTAGTCAGTATACATACACTGCTGCATACACTCCTGTTCAGATTTAAAAGCCCCTTGCACCTCTTTGTTGTTCTATTGTGTCACATTTTTGATGGATGGATGACGTTACAACGCATACTTTTACTCCGCATACCATTACAACGCGGTATTCACATCGCATACCACTACAACGCATAGCGTTTTGGGGTGCTGGATAGTGGTAAGTATAATTTACTATTCTAACTCCAGTCCCCGTGGACCCTAGGGAAGGTGTTGGATAGTAAATTAAACTTACCTCTTATCCTAGAGCGCCCCCCAGCGCTATGCGTTGTAATGGTATGCGTTGTAATGCCTGCGTTGTAGTGGTAGTGTGTTGTAAAAAATGCGTTGTAACAGGTGAATACCATTTTTGATATCATGTTGGCAAAAATAATGCAGCAATATGGAAATGTATTTGCAAAATTAGTGAGGGTTGTCCACTGAAATATTGTAGTTATATACATGGAATGTGTGCAGTCATTTAACCGTTTAAGTGTAGTAAATGTGTTTTTTTTAAATGTAAGGTGTCATATATTTTGTCTAGAATCACACTGAGCATCTGTGTACATTAAGAAATTATAATTGCCCCTTTTTCCATAATCTCCCCCTCTTTCCTCACAGTATACCTCTCTCTGCTTATACTGTCTCCTCTCTTCTGATATTTCCCCTCTTTCCTTATTCTCACTTCTCTCTCTTCATAGTGCTCCTTGTCCTCATAGTCCCACCTGTCCTCATATTCCTCCTCTGTCCTCATTGTCTCCTTTGTCTCCTAATACTCTCCCTTCTTTGTATAGTCCCTCCTCTATCCTCTTACTCCTCCCTCTGTCAACATACCTCCCTCTTAACAATTCCGCAGTCAGTATACATACACTGCTGCATACACTCTTGGGCAGATTTAAAAGCCCCCTGCGCCTCTTTGTTGTCCTATTGTGTCACATTTTTGGGATGTAATGTTGGCAAAAATAATGCAGCAAATCGGAATTGTATTCGCAAAATGAGTCAACGTTGTCCATTAAAATGTAGTAGTGTAATACATGGAATTTGTGCAGTCACTTAACCGTTTTAGTGTAGTAAATGTCTTCTGGTAAAATGTATAGTCTCATATTTTTTGTCTTGAATCACACTGAGCGTCTGTGTACAACAAAGAATTATGCTTCCCCCTTTTTCCATAATCTCCCCCTTCTCTCTTCACAGTCTACCTCTCTGCCTATACTGTCCCCTCTCTTCTGATATTTCCCCTCTTTCCTTATTCTCACTTCTCTCTCCTCATAGTGCTCCTTGTCCTCATAGCCCCCCCTGTCCTCATATTCCTCCTCTGTCCTCATTGTCTCCTCTGTCTCCTAATACTCTCTCTTCTTTGTATAGTCCCTCCTCTATCCTCTTACTCCTCCCTCTGTCATCATACCTCCCTCTTAACAATTCCCCAGTCAGTATACATGCACTGCTGCATACACTCTTTGGCAGATTTACAGGCCCCTTGCGCCTTTTTGTTGTTCTATCGTGTCACATTTTTGATGTAATCCTGGCAAAAATAATGCAGAAAATTGGAAATGTATTTGCAAAATGAGTCTGTCCTAATTGTATCCTCTGTCTTCTAATACTCTCCCTTCTTTTTGTACTCCCCCTGTCCTCTTACTCCTCCCTCTGTCATCATACCTCCCTCTTAACAATTCCCCAGTCAGTATAGATACACTGCTGCATACAATCTTGGGCAGATTTACAAGTCCCTTTCGCCTCTTTGTTGTTCTATTGTGTCCAATTTTTGGAAGTAATGTTGGCAAAAATAATGCAGCAAATTGGAAATGTATTTGCAAAATTAATCAGGGTTGTCCACTGAATAGTAGTAGTTATATACATGGAATGTGTGCAGTCACTTAACGGTTTTGGTGTAGTAAATGTGTTTTGGTAAAATGTATGGTCTCATAGTTTTTGTCTAGAATCACACTGATCATCTGTGTATATTAAGGAATTATACTTGCCCCTTCTTCCATAATCTCCCCCCCTCACCTCACAGTCTACCTCTCTCTGCTTATACTGTCTCATCTCTTCTGATATTCCCCCTCTTTCCTTATTCTCACTTCTCTCTCCTCATAGTGCTCCTTGTTCTCATAGTCCCCCCGTCCTTATATTCCCCCCTCTGTCCTCATTGTCTCCTCTTTCTCCTAATACTCTCCCTTCTTTTTATAGTCCCTTCTCTGTCCTCTAAGTACTCCATATGTCATCATACTTCCCTCTTTACAATTCTCCAGTCAGTATACTTACACTGCTGCATACAATCTTTGGCAGATTTACAAGCCCCTTGCACCTCTTTGTTGTTCTATTGTGTCACATTTTTAGATGTAATGTTGTCAAAAATAATGCAGCAAATTGAAATTGTATTTGCAAAATGAGTCAGGGTTGTCCACTGAAATGTAGTAGTTATATACATGGAATGTGTGCAGTCACTTAAACGTTTTAGTGTAGTAAATGTGTTTTGGTAAAATGCATGGTCTCATTTTTTTTGTCTAGAATCACAGTAATCGTCTGTGTACTTTAAGGAATTATAATTGCCTTTTTTTCTATATTCTCCCCCGTCTCTCCTCACAGTCCACCTCTCCCTGCTTATACTGTCCCTTCTCTCCTGATATTCCCCCTCTTCCCTTATTCTTACTTTTCTCCCCTCATATTGCTCCTTGCTCTCATACTCCCTCCTGGCCTCATATTCCCCTCTCTGTCCTGTTACTCCTCGCTTTGTGCTCATATTCCCCCTTCTACTCATATTCTCCACTGTTCTCATAGTCTCCCTCTCTGTGCTCATACTACGTCCTCTCTCCTTATATTCCTCCTCTCTTTTCATTCTTCCCTCTCTCCCCTATACTCCTCCCTGTCTTCATTCTGTCCCCTCTCTCCTCTTACGTCCCCCTCTCTCCTCATAATCCCCTTTGTCCTTATATTTCCTCCATCTTCATACTCCTCCTCTCTATGTTCATACTTCTCTGTTTCTCTTCATATTCCTCCTATTTCCTTATTGTGTCCCCTTTCTCGTAATACTCCCCCTTCTTTTTATACTTTCTCCTGTCTCCTTTTACTCCTCCCTCTCTCCTCATACCTCCCTGTTAAGAATTTCCCAGTCAGTATACATACACTGTTGCATAAACTGTTGTGTAGATTTACAAGCCCCTTGTGCCTCTTTGTTGTTCTATTGTGTCACTTTTTGGATGTAATGTTGGCAAAAATAATGTATCAAATTGCATATGTATTTGCAAAATGAGTCAGGGTTGTGCACTGGAATGTAGTAGTTATATAAATGGAATGTGTGCAATCACTTAACCGTTTTAAAGTAGTAAAGGTGTTTTGGTAAAATGCATGGTCCCATATTTTTTGTCTAGAATCACACTGAGCATCTGTGTACATTAAGGAATTATACTTGCTTTTTTTGCATATTTTACCCCCTCTCTACTCACAGTCTACCTCTCTCTCCTTATACTGTCCCCTCTCTCATGATATTCCCCCTCTTTCCTTATTCTCACTTCTCTCTCCTCATAGTCCTCCTTGTCTTCATACTTACCCGTGTCCTCATATTTTCCTTTCTGTCCTGTTACTCCTCCCTTTCTACTCGTATTCCTTTTTTTTTTATTGAGACCATAAAAAGAAAATATACAAATTCACTATACAATTATTCCTTTTAAACCATAGAAAAACACAGGTTACAAGTTCATACCAGTTGATTAATAAATACATGTCACAATATCCACCGATATAATAATAAATAATCAAACAATTAAAATAATAAGGCAATAGTTCCATGAACCACCCATAATCGGGAAAAAAAAAATTACCACAGTTGTTAGCCACCCAATATTCATATTCATATTCCTAATTGTCCTTATTGTCCCCCTGTCTGTGCTCATACTCGCCTCTTTTTCCATATTATCCCCTCTCCCTTTTCACACTCTCTCTCTCTCTCCTCATACTATTTCTTCTCTCCTCATACCCCCCTTTTTTCCTGTTACTCCACCCTCTCTGCTCATTTATCTCCCTTTCCTCATACTCCATTCTCTCATTATACTCTCCTATATTTTCTGATACTTCTCCCTCTTTCCTCATACACATCCCTGTCTACTTGTACACATCTGTGTGTTTTATACTCCTCTCAATTTCTTCATTCTCACTCCTCTCTCTTCATATTCTTCCCTGTTTCCTCATACTGTTTGTGTGTCATCAATCATACGCTAAAGCACTTATAAATTCAGTCAGGCACTCTCCTTACAGAAGTGTAATCTTTTAGTCAGTACTCAAGTATTGATGCAGTGAAGTAGGGCTTAGCAGATGAACTGCTTAATTTTTTTTATAACAGATTATATTTATCAAAAGTAATAGAAATGCATCATGCCTTCAAAAAGTCAAAATAGGAAACAACGTAATAAAGGTTATTATTTAAAGAGAAGTCGTCCACAGGATTTACCTGAACAACAATGTGTGAACAAAAAGAAAAATGTTCTGGTAAGAGAACGAAGATTTTCTTGAAGAACGTATCAAATACAAGGAGTAGTGTGCACAATGTTAAAAATACAAATTGTGTATCTGCAACTAAAAATAAAAGCAAGAGGAAAGAGAACAACCATGAGAATTCATCATGTAAAAAAGTAGTGTATGGTAAAAGGAGGAAGAATCAGTTTCAGGAAATTAGAAAAAGAATGTTTTATAATAGAATTTTGTCGAATTTGATGAAGGAAGTTAAGAAATGAAACGTATATAAAATGTAGTTGAGAAAGCTTTGGAATTGAAAAACATTTTTTTTTTAATAATCTATAGAATTCGATCACTAGATAAGCTAATCCATTTAAATAAGGCCAAAAGTAAGTGGAGAAGAGTAATTAATAGAAGTAATTTTTCTGAGGTTTTTTGGGTGAATGTAACCATAGTTCAAGTTCTGTGCCTTTTTTTTAATGAAGAGAGTTATCTTCAGAGTAATGATTTGTTGCATGCAGTTGACACCTGAGGTCTTCCTTATGAGGTTACAAATGATTGTCCTATTGAGAAAGAGAAAATTGTTCCTAGAAATGCAGAAGAGGTGTTAGCTGATGAAGTTTTAGGGAGATGTCCTAAAGCTCCAGTGTACACTTCGAATTGCAGTAGTATTTGTAGTGTACGGCAGGAATCTATTGATTTTTTACTCAATTTCTTACGTAACTATACTAAGAAAAGTGTTAAACAAAAGATTAAGATGTTGCAAGGACTAGACCCTTGCAGAGTGAGAGAAAATACTGGTTTTCAAGGTCATTCTCTAAGTGTTTTTCATCATTTCAGGATGTTAGCAGTACATCATACTGAAATGAAGAAATTAGACAGAAGATTGTATTATGCAAAAAGTCCAGTACTAATGTTATCAAAGTCGAACAGTGCTCTTTCGCATGTATCTGTATCAGATGTAATGAATGTTTGTGATGAAATTCACGTTAGTTGCTTTGGTCCTGAGGAAGACAGTGCAGAAATTGATACATTGATAGAAGGAAATGTAGAAGAGAATGTACAAAATTGTAGTACAGAACATTTTGAGCAAGAAATTACAAAGTTTAAGGTGATTTCAGATGAAGGCCAAATTATTCTTGTATTTGTTATCGACAAACTCATTATAAAAATCAGACCATGACTGTTGATCTGTATTTAAAAAGTGAAAAGGAAAATAATAATGAGTGGATGGAATTTGCAACTTATTTGTTGTAAGAGAATTGTTTTGATTTGAGTTCTGATCAGCGTATTTGTAAATATTGTAATAAAAAATTAGATGAGAACAAAATGCCTACTAGAGCTGTGCATAATAATTTTTAGTTGGTAAATATTCCTTCTGAACTGATGGATTTAAATACTTATGAGTCTCCTCTTCTTATTCAATGTGTGCATCCATTTCAGGCTATTGTTCATATGGAGCCTAAGACAGGAAAATTGCCTCCTTCAGATTTACAGAGAGGATTAAAGTGAAAAGATGTATATTTGCCTCTAGATTTAAAGAAAAATATTGAAACAATTGGTGTAGAAAATGTAGAAAATGAACCTTTTGTTATTCTTGTCAATGGCGTTCCTACTAAGAGTAAGAAAATCTGGCAAGAATTAGTGGATGTTAGGAAAGTGAAAAAGGCAACGTTGTATCTGGTATTATAAAAATGTGTATGTGAGATGAGAAGAAATAGCTGTAAAAGAAGATAGTGACTCACCATCTGGACAAATTGAAAAAGTGGATGTGTCCAGAACTGAAGAAATCTACTCAACATTACAGTGTTCATCCACTTCATTCTGAAGAAGTGATGGGGAATACTATAGGGTTATTCCAAATGAAAGAAGCAAAGGGAAGTCCCATTAGTATATGGGAAAAAAGCTTGGAAGCTTGTTGTTTCTCTCAGTTGTTTCCCACAGGAAAAGGAGGATGATATGATGACTGACCTGTGCAGATAACTGCATCTGAATAAAGGACATCAAGATTGTATGCAGAAGATCCAAGATTTCGACAATGTATTCCGTATTTGTTTCATCTTTTGTTTGAGAGTTATTTGTCTGGACTTTCTTATGCAGTAAGCCATGTATTGAAAACAGGTGTCAATCTGCAAATTGTTTCGGCAAAGGTATTTATGGATAAAGTACTGCATAAAAATAATGTTTTGGAATCTCAGCTAATTAATCTCAAGGCATGTCAGTGTGGTACTAATGAGTACTGGTACTGTTGTCATGGAGAACTTAAATGTATGCTAAAGAACATAGGAACTCCTACATGGTTCCTTACTCTAAGCTGTGCTGAATATGCTTTGGATGATTTACTTCAATTTCTTCGGGAGGAAAATCCAAATATACTAAATATTGAATACAAGACACCTGGAGAATTGTGCTCTTTGGATCCAGTTAATGTATGCAGGTATTTAAATCATGGATTTGAAGCTATGATGTCTTTTATCACCAATAAAAAAGTCCTCCTCTTGGAGAGGGTCTGGATTTCTTTTGGAGAAAGGGGTATCAAGCGAGAGGTGCTCCTCACATACATATGCTAATATGGATCAAAGATGCTTTCATATTTGGAACAGACTCAGATGATACTGTCTGTTATTGAAAAATATTCTACATGTGATATACCCAAAAGTACACTAGATAAGGACTTAAGACAACAAGTCTTGGGATTCCAAAGCCATCATTGTGGTAAATACTGCTGTTGAAAGTACAAATCTAAGGACAAATTCTACACCAAATGTATTTCCCCGTACTGTAATATCGAAAGGAAGAGTGAACAGTTTTATGTCATCTTTGCGACACACTATCACAAGAAAGTCTCCAAAAAATACCTACAACTTAAGAAGAAATGAAGAGTCAAAATACATAAATGACTACAACCCAGTCATTTTGTCCATGTGGAATGCTAACATGGATATTAAATACGTTGCAGATAATTCCATTGCTGTTGCTCGATATGTAGCATCCTACATAACCAAATTAGAAAAGACAGAATTGAAGGAAATGTGGGAAGAAATTTCCCACGATAAGAGTCTAAGTAAGAAATCATATAGTTATAGTTTGAAGATGTTATCTCATCGAGAAATTGGAGCATATGAATGTTCGGATCGCTTATCATCTGCAAGTCTATACTCCAAATCTAGAAGAATCATTTGGGTGAGTTTAGGTCTTGCTGCAACACAAAATCGAGTACTTAAATCTGTACAAGAAATTGAATGTTTAGCTGAAAAAGAGCCAGAAAGTACAGATATTGTGAAAAGAAATATGTTGGATACATATGATCCAAAAAGAAGTCATCATCTTGAGAACATGTGTCTCTATGAGGTGCTGCAAAACTATATTTTTAAATGGAATATTACCGAAAACATCAATAATGGTATATATGCCTTGATTGGTTCTGAAGGATGTGTGGTGAACCAAAGAAAAGGACATTTGATTAATCACCGTTAACTGAGTTGCGAAACTCCTGACAAAAGGGAATTTTACTATTTAGCTCTTATGCAACTTTTCAAGCCGTGGCGTTCAGAATTGGAGTTACTTGGAGATTTTGGAGCTATGAAGATTCGTTCAACGCAAGTAAAGATACTATAGAATGTCCTGTTTTTGCTAATTATGTGAAAATGTTGAACGACGAAATTGAGCAAGAAGCTACAATTGCAGCTCAGATTGCTAGAGACAGTTCTCAAGACAGTCAAACTTCTGCTCCGTTGAGTCACGATCCACTAGGAGAACCAATTGTTCAAAATGAAGCAGCAACTACTATAGAAGAGGTGGAAACAGCAATGTATCAAGCTCAAGAAGATGTAACAAACTTAGGAAACTTGGAAGAACAACTAAATGTTGAGCAGAAGCAAATATATTAGCGAGTGAAAGAACAGATTGACCATGGATTACTTCATGAGAAGAAAGAGTGCTCTTGCTCATTATTTCAACCTATCCAAATGTACGTGAGTGGACAAGCTGGAACAGGTAAAAGTTTTTTAATTAAAGTAATTACAACTTTTCTACAGAAAAAAACTGAGTCGCATTTGTCTTGTGTTGTCACTACTCCAAATGGATTGGCAGCACACAATATTAAAGGAATTACTTAACATTATTTATTAATGCCACCATTAGAGCATGAATGCAAATTGGAATACCACAAGCTATCTGGAGAATCTTGTTGTGAAGTTTCAAGAGTCTTGAAGAAAATGAAACTTCTCATTATTGATGAGGTAAGCATGTTATCAAACTTAATGCTTGCCTTTGTGCATTTAAGAATGCAGCAAATTCTTAAAACAGAGTGTGACATATTATTTGGAGGAAAACATGTCATTGTTTTTGGAGATCTACTACAACTTACTCCTGTAAAAGGACAAACAGTGTTTAAAACACTGGCGCATGAAGATACCAGGAAGTCTTTGGGGAGCATTGGAAATTTTAACATTTGGTCATATTTGAGTATAAGGAACTTATTACAAATATGCAACAGGCAAATGATGCTGATTATGGAACTATTCTTCAAGATATAAGAATTAGAAAAGTGACTAAACATGGCAAAGAAGCTTTACAGATATGATTACTTTCCAATTTGTTTCCAAATGAAAATATTGTTCCTGAGAAAATATATATGAGAATTGAAGAAAACAAATATGTAATCTGCTTAATGCCAACACTGCGTGAATGTTCTATATTCAATGAAGAAATTTTAAAGTTGGAAAATGAAGAAATTATAAAATTGGAAGCTATTGATAAAATAGAACATGAAGGAATCACTATTATTTTGACTGAAAAGTTGAAGAGGAAATTGGATTCTTTAGAGAAATCGATAAGTAAAACTGCTGCTTTTAGAAAATAATTTATATGCATGTGTAAACTGTAGGGTAAGTTTACGACGTAATTTGAATGTGGAAAAAGGTTTAGTAAATGGAGCAATGGGTAAAATTGTTGATTTTGTTAATTATGTAAATAGTGTCACGATCCGACCGTACTCCTCTGGATCAGAGTGATGCCTAAATGGGTGCAGATCCTGACTTCCCCACTCTCTGAACAGTGATAAACACACAGAGTGTAGAGGTAATCAAGCAAGGGAAGGAAGGGAGGGGCAGCAGTAGAAGGGACACCTGAAACGAGAAAATACAAGGATTAGGCACACCCTAATATTCTAGCTACTCTCATTAGGTCTAGTTAGAAAACATACCCACCTAAGCTTCAGCTCTGGAGATGGACCCTTCTACGTCTCAATTTTAATAAGATGCTTTTTCTGTGCTTGGATCAATGTCCTGGAATACCAAAAGAGAGTTTATAGACACCTTCAAGAAACCTGTTACACCCCAATCAACACAGGTATGCCACATACGTACCAAAGCTCACACTCCCCCTATTCTTAGTTATGAATAGCATCCAACTCAATAATGGCTTGAGTAAGGAAGAAAGTCAAAGAGACAAAAAGTAGTTCGGAATCCTCTCAGCAATTTCAGATTGAAAGTATCATTCAAAAGCAAGTCCTTGCTAATGATTAATCCACCTTTAAGAGCATTTCTATTGAAAGGCAGTCAATAACGTAACAGAATCAAAAGGAACAAATCTGTGGTTGCACATCCAGTCTGGATGCGTTGGATTACCGGACCTAAGAAGTATTCCCCCCAGAACGGAGGGGGGAATCACAGACACCTGCTCAGCAAAGCAGGGAAACAGCCAGCAATACCGGCTCCAATCACGAAGATGAGTCCTACCAGACCCGGGAGGATCAGATACTCTGCAGTAGCCGCTAGCGGGACAATAGGTCATAAACTCCTGCTCAGCCGAGCAAAAATGGAGCCAACCTCTCCGGCTCCGTCAGGGCAGCTTCCTAGCCAAGAAACGATCAAAACACACAGGAGAATCAGGCGCGGAACCAGAGGCGTCTTGCCTCTCCACGGGTTCAGCGAAGTACAAGAATCAAGTACAATACGCTTCCTCATCAAGTGGTGTTATATAATCCGGTTCCTCCCAGAAAGTCTTCTGGACATTGTAGTCCACAGTAAATCGAGGTAGGCCCCTAAAGTCAGTCCCTGACAAATAGAGGTGGTATCGAATTTTTGAAAATCAAATTTGATGAAATTGCAGAAGTACAACAATTTAGTCGTTGTTTTGCTCGGTTTTTGCTTGTAAAAGATTTGTATGGACGCTGAAAACAGTTTCTTATTTCATTGGCATATGCAGTGACCATTCATAAATTTCAAGGTTTAAGCGTAGATAGTTCTTTAGTGAATATTGGAATCACCGTGTTTAAAGAGGGTATGGTTTCTGTTGCTTTGTCTCGAGTAAGTACTTTATCTGGATTGTATTTGATAGATTTTGATGAGCCAAAGGTTGGCAAAGATGCAAATTGTGTCAAAGAGTATAATAGGTTAAGAAGAGAATATGCACCCATTTTAGGTCAATATCCAATATTTGAAAAGCGTGTGGTAGATATGAGAATCTCTGCAGTGAAACTGTAGAGAAAGAAAAAAAAGTCCTACCAGACTCGGGAGGATCAGATACTCTGCAGTAGCCGCTAGCGGGACAATAGGTCATAAACTCCTGCTCAGCCGAGCAAAAATGGAGCCAACCTCTCCGGCTCCGTCAGGGCAGCTTCCTAGCCAAGAAACGATCAAATCACACAGGAGAATCAGGCACGGAAACAGAGGTGTCTTGCCTCTCCACGGGTTCAGCGAAGTACAAGAATCACGTACAATACGCTTCCGCATCAAGTGGTGTTATATAATCCGGTTCCTCCCAGAAAGTCTTCTGGACATTGTAGTCCGCAGTAAATCGAGGTAGGCCCCTAAAGTCAGTCCCTGACAAATAGAGATGGTATTGAATTTTTGAAAATCAAATTTGATGAAATTGCAGACGTACAACAATTTAGTCGTTGTTTTGCTCGGTTTTTGCTTGTAAAAGATTTGTATGGACGCTGAAAACAGTTTCTTATTTCATTGGCATATTCAGTGACCATTCATAAATCTCAAGGTTTAAGCGTAGATAGTTCTTTAGTGAATATTGGAAGTACCGTGCTTAAAGAGGGTATGGTATATGTTGCTTTGTCTTGAGTAAGTACTTTATCTGGATTGTATTTGATTGATTTTGATGAGCCAAAGGTTGGCAAAGATGCAAATTGTATCAAAGAGTATAATAGGTTAAGAAGAGAATATGCACCCATTTTAGGTCAATATCCAATATTTGAAAAGCGTGTGGTAGATATGAGAATCTCTGCAGTGAAACTGTAGAGAAAGAAAAAAAACAAGATGAAGTTGTGATTGCAAGGAAAAAGAAAAAGGATAGTGTTGAAGAGAATGTTGGTAATCAGTTTGAAAATAGTTCTGGTGTCAACTGCTATGCTAATGTAGTTGTTTATGTTGTTTTTTTTCTTGAAAGTTTGCAACAGCAAATTGTTGAAAATCGGGAAAAAAGATTCTGTTAGTTGTTGTATTCTGTTTATGAGAAATGTAGTAGTGATAAAAGTAAAATACATAGGGGTCAATTCCGATTCGGGAAAAACAGCTCCGAATAGCCGTTCGGAGCATTTTTCCCATACGAATCGTACCCTGCAACCTCCCCCGTACGTAGGATGAAGTACAATTGGTACCAGGAGCAGCACTCCATACGAATTGTACAAAGACCGTACAACTCGAATCTCCGCACAAATCTCCCTCGGAACCCGCTGTATGCGATATCTGTACAGTTCGCGGCTGCTTTTTCTGACCCGGCAAGTACGATTCGTGTCGGGTACGCCCCGTACAACCCTTTTTCCACGGTAGCTGAAAACAGCTGTAAAAGCAGAGTTCGCCCCAAAACAGGTACGGAACGGCCCCCCCGGGTACGGTGCATACACCCCATGATCGCAGGGGTACGGTGCGTACCCCTGCGATCACGGGGAGTTTGCATTGTACCCCGTGATCTCAGGGTGTACGCACCGTACCCCATGTTTGCTGTGTGTATGGTGCGTACACCCTGCGATCGAGGGGTACCGTGCGTACACCCCATGATCGCAGGGGTACGCACCGTACCCCTGCCATCATGGGGTGTACACACCGTACGGTGTGTATGTGATTGTGTGCTTTACCGTACGAATCGCCCTTACCTGACGTGGACCGTACGAATCGTGTCCTCATACCCCAGTCCGGATCATACTCGTCGGGTCGTACAGCATGTGTATGAGTCGTACGGTTCACTGTTTCAGCCTTGCAATACGTACGGATCGTGACGATTCGGGCGGATTGACGGAATACAGATCGTACTACGCGAATCGGACGGGTACGAATCGTACGGCGATGGCTCCGGAGAAAAATCGTACGGACGTTTTTCTTCCCGGATCGGAATCGACCCTAAAGTGTTTATGATATTCGAAATGTTTTGGAGATATGTTCTGGTTCTACTCAATTTACGTAGTATATTCAGCAAGATTGTCAGGAATTTTTAATGTTTATGCTTGTTGTATTGGAAGATGAAGGTAAAAATATTGAAAACCTTTTTGGCCTTTCTTATAAATTGCAACATGACTGTGAAAATTGTTTGTTTACATGTAGCACTAACATGGACACTGAAAGATTCATATATTTAACTTTACCCGACTATGTCTTTTAACAATCTAGTTAGAAGAGCAAGTCAAAACATGCAGTGTAGCCAATGTAAATCAGAAATGTCATCAACATTATTTATACAAAGATATGGACAATATGTAATTTTAATGCTGCAACGTTGTAGAGCTGAAGGAAGAAAATTGGAAACTTTAATTAAAAATAATGTAGCTACTCAAGTATCAATACCTGGAAGAACCTTTGTAGCTGTTGCAATTATTTTTCATGATGGACCTTCTACAACATCTTGACATTACACTGTTTATTTAAAATGTCTGAAAGGTTGGATTCATAAACAACGTTTGCCTAAACAGTTACCAAATGCTTACCTACTATTTTTAAAGCCAACATTTTAGGAACATAATTTGGCCTTTCAGGATTACTTCTGTTAAGGTAGGTTGGTCTGGTGTTGTAGCGTCGTTTGTAAGTGAGGGTGAGGAGCTTGAAGGTGATCCTTTTGTTGATGTGAAGCCAGTGTGGATCTCTCAGGTGGTGGGTGATGTGGCTGCGGAAGGGGACATTGATGATCAGTCTGGCGGAAGTGTTTTGGACTTGTTGTAGGTGTTTGTCCGAGTTGAGATTTAGAGAGTTGATCCTTATACAGTTGGTGATGTCTTTCAGTGGTATGTGGCTCCTTGGTGAGGGAGAAGATGAGTTGGTTGTCTTTGTTTTAGCAGATAGTGTTCAGGTTGTGAGGGTGCCATGTAGATGTCAAATAGCATCAAGTTGAGGGGTGAGCCCTGGGGGACGATGCAAATGATGTCGCTGATTTTGGATCAGAAAGGTGGGAGACGGATGCTGGGGATTAGTATTGAAGAACTTCCAAGCTAAGCATTTTAGATATACTATTTGGCCATGTGGAAAAGTATGTAAAACCATTAAGGACTATTTGTTGTATATTTTGTCAGCATATATTTGCAGTGTATAAAAATTAATGATAGTGTTTTGTTATTTTAAGATTGTTTGACATATCTCATAGTTACGTAAGAAATTGCTGTTAGAAAAAATTATTGAGAATGTTGAATGTTTTTTTTTAAGATAATCTTATTGATTGTCTTTTTTTTTGCCCGCTGTTATGTGATGAGTACTATTGAACTCACTGTTTAAAGACTGAACATTCATATAAATAATTATATTTATATAATCTTATAAAGTGGTTGATAATGGTATTTGCTGCAGATATCAGCTGTGATTTCCTAGATGAAACCTTGGATGCTGATTTTGTGGAAGCATTAGATGACTTTGAGTTTGATCATATAACTTTTGAAATTGATAACCAGGAAAAAGAAATACCTGATAAAAATATTTTAGAATCTTTATTAAATTAATGTACAAGAATATTATGTAATAATAATGGTTTGAATATTATGTATTAAACCATTCACTGTAATAAAATTGTAGCACTTATAGATTCTCTTATACATTTTAAAATTCTTTGCCCAGTCTGTATCCTCTACACTTTCTTCAAACACTATGTTACTGTTGTTTTAGTATTGTAGTGAGCCATTTAGCAGAATGTCCTTATCTATGCACTGTGCTAAAATGAAGCTCTTTTAAATTCAGTCAGACACTCTCCTTGCAGAACTGTAATTATCCAGTCAATACCCAAGTAACCATGGATCAAAGTATACCTTAGGCATGGACTGCTTTAAACCGCTATAGACTATGCATGCAGTCTTCTATGACCCTGCAAACGTGTGTTTATACCTTCACTTCCTTAGTCTGTATCCTAAGACTTTCACCAAACACTGTCACACTACTGTTTCAATATTGTAGTGAGCCTTTTAGCAGTATTTGCTTATCTATGCACTCTGGTAAAACTGAAGCTGTTTTAAATTCAGTCAGGCACTTTCCTTACAGAACTGTAATCATCCACTGAGTACCTAAGTACTCATGCATTAAAATAGGCCTTAGGTCATAGAGTGCTTCAAACCCCTATAGACTATGCATGCAGTCATGTATGCCCCTGCAAACTTGTGTTTTTTACCTTCTATTCCCCAGTATGAATACTTACACTTTCATGAAACACTCTGTCATTGCTGATTCAGTATTGTACTGAGCTATTCAGCAGAATGTCCTTATCTATGCACTCTGCTAAAAATGAAGCTCTTATAAATTCAGTTAGTCACTCTCCTTGTAGAATTGTAATCATCCAGTCAGTATCCAAGTAATTATGGAGCGAAGTAGACGTTTGGACCTGGACTGCTTAAAACCCTTATAGACTATGGTTGCAGTCTTCTATGTACCTGCAATTTTATTATTTATACCTTCAATTCCCCAGTCTGTATCCTTACACTTTCACCAAACACTCTCACACTACTGTTTCAATAGTGTAGTGAGTCATTCACCAATATTTTCTTATCTATGTACTGTGGTAAAACTGAAGCTGTAATAAATTCAGTCAGGCACTTCCCTTACAGACTGTAATCATCCACTCACTACCTAGGTGCTCATGGATTAAAACAGGCCATAGGCCATAGACTGCTTCAAACCCCTATAGACTGTGCATTGAGTCTTCTATGCCCCGGTAAACTTGATTTTTATACCTTCAATTCCCCAGTCTGTATCCTTACACTTCCAGTAAACACTATCATACTACTGTTTCAGTATTATAGTGAGCCATACAGCACTATGTGCTTATCTATACACTGTTCTAAAAGTGAAGCTGCTATACATTCAGCCAGGCAGTCTCCTTGCAGAATTGTAATAATTCAGCCAGTACCCAAGTACTCATGGGGCAAAGTGGGCCTTAGGGCATGGACTGCTTCAAACCCTTATAGACTATGCATGCACTGTTCTATGCACCGACAAACTTGTCTTTTATACCTTCAATTCCCCAGTCTCTATCCTTCCACTTCCACCAAACACTCTGTCACTCCTGTTATAGTTTTGTAATGACTCATTGATCAGTGTGTAGTAATCCATTTACTTCATTCAAACACTAATCAGCAGATGTACAATAAGTGGAACATCCCCAGAGACATGCCAGTTATTATGCACTGTGACATCACCACCATGGATGCACCGTATTTACAATGTGGTGTATTGTGGGGCAAAAACAGCACAGATATGTGATGTATTTGTGTTCTGAAGGCGGCACATTGCTTGACTTGCGTTGCAAGCGCAACGCAGTCCCAGCAATGCTCTTGGGGCCCTATGCTCACAATGCTGTGTCAATCCTTACACCTGTTTCAAGCAGGTGCAGGGTTTTGATGCATCATAAGCCCAAAAGTGACTGAATGAAAACTAATAGATTTCACTCAGTCACGTTTAGGAGGCGTTCCTGCACCAGAACCCCACCCCGTGCAGGAAAGTCTCCTTCTGGCTCAGGGCTTTACAATGTGATGCACCTTCCATATGCGTCACATTGTAAATACCACACACCATGGTACAAAAGAGGCACAAGGGGGTTGGTAAATCCGCCCCAACACATACAAATTCACCCAAGCAGTTTCACCAGCAGTGCAAATTGAAGCATAGACTTGTAACATATTTATGTGCATATGTTACATTCAAGTGCGTCAGAGGTACTACAGTATACTATAGGTAAACACCTTATAGATTTATGCTGTAGCACTTCCTTATAGCTCTGCCCTTTCACATTCACCATACACCAATAATGTATTCATTCTTTCATTTATGCACTACACATTCATTCTGACAAACTTTTACAAACTAATATAGGAAGATAGTTCAGTGTACAGTGTGCGACCAATTGGACTTTTGTTTATATTCAGGCTCCCTTGAGCCGGTGGGGCTGACAAGCTCATGGTTACTCACCTGCGTGCCACAAGAGGTACCGGACCTGGGAACATTTTTCGGCAGCCTACGCAGCGACCCTACATACATGCCTATTCCCTGCTGATGAGAGGTAACAACCTCAAAACACGTGTCCAGGGATGGCTAACGCGACAGTGATTTTTGCTCAAGACTCTGGCAGATGCGCACCCGCTGATGCTTACTTCATGGACCACAATGCTTTGGGGTAACACGCTGGTAGGACGAGCAGTGTGTGACCAATTGGACTTTTGTTTATATTCAGGCTCCCTTGAGCCGGTGGGGCTGACAAGCTCATGGTTACGCACCTGCGTGCCACGAGCGGTACCGGACCTGAGAACATTTTTCGGCAGCCTACTCAGCGACCCTACATACATGCCTATTCCCTGCTGATGAGAGGAACAACCTCGAAACACGTGTCCAGGGATAGCCAACGCAACAGTGATTTTTGCTCAAGACTCTGGCAGAGGCGCACCCGCTGATGCTTACTTCATGGACCACAATGCTTTGGGGTAACACGCTGGTAGGACAAGCAGTGTGCGACCAATTGGACTTTTGTTTATATTCAGGCTCCCTTGAGCCGGTGGGGCTGATGAGCTCATGGTTACGCTTCTGCGTGCCACGAGCGGTACCGGACCTGAGAACATTTTTCGGCAGCCTACGCAGCAACCCTACATACATGCCTATTCCCTGCTGATGAGAAGTAACAACCTCGAAACACGTGTCCAGGGATGCCCAACGCGACAGTGATTTTTGCTCAAGACTCTGGCAGAGGCACACCCGCTGATGCTTACTTCATGGACCACAATGCTTTGGGGTAACACGCTGGTAGGACAAGCAGTGTGCGACCAATTGGACTTTTGTTTATATTCAGGCTCCCTTGAGCCGGTGGGGCTGACGAGCTCATGGTTACGCACTTGCGTGCCACGAGCGGTACCGGACCTGAGAACATTTTTCGGCAGCCTACGCAGCAACCCTACATACATGCCTATTCCCTGCTGATGAGAAGTAACAACCTCGAAACACGTGTCCAGGGATGCCCAACGCGACAGTGATTTTTGCTCAAGACTCTGGCAGAGGCACACCCGCTGATGCTTACTTCATGGACCACAATGCTTTGGGGTAACACGCTGGTAGGACAAGCAGTGTGCGACCAATTGGACTTTTGTTTATATTCAGGCTCCCTTGAGCCGGTGGGGCTGACGAGCTCATGGTTACGCTTCTGCGTGCCACGAGCGGTACCGGACCTGAGAACATTTTTCGGCAGCCTACGCAGCAACCCTACATACATGCCTATTCCCTGCTGATGAGAAGTAACAACCTCGAAACATGTGTCCAGGGATGCCCAACGCGACAGTGATTTTTGCTCAAGACTCTGGCAGAGGCACACCCGCTGATGCTTACTTCATGGACCACAATGCTTTGGGGTAACACGCTGGTAGGACAAGCAGTGTGCGACCAATTGGACTTTTGTTTATATTCAGGCTCCCTTGAGCCGGTGGGGCTGACGAGCTCATGGTTAGGCACTTGCGTGCCACGAGCGGTACCGGACCTGAGAACATTTTTTGGCAGCCTACGCAGTGACCATACATACAGGCCTATTCCCTGCTGATGAGTGGTAACAACCTCGAAACATGTGTCCAGGGATGGCCAACGCGACAGTGATTTTTGCTCAAGACTCTGGCAGAGGCGCACCCGCTGATGCTTACTTCATGGACCACAATGCTTTGGGGTAACACGCTGGTAGGACGAGCAGTGTGCGACCAATTGGACTTTTGTATTAATTACTATAACAAATAAAAAAATAATAATTGAAAACCTTGTCAAGTAGATTTGCTAGTTTTGTTTTTCTTATAAAATGTGCTTTTAAAAAAAATCTGTTTCGTTATTAAATTCGTCACAACTGTATTATAAAATACAAGTATAATTGATAATCCTAGCCAAGAGAGGCAGTAAGTGTACAAATTTTATACTGTGTTCAGTTGGGTTGTTGTTACAAGAAATAGAATATGAAATAGAAAAATAGGTAATAACTATAGCTAAGAAAGGAAGCAAGTAGGTGTGTGTATGTGTAGATGATGTGTTGATTGAGTGGAAGATGAAATATGTCAAAAATAAGAAAGGCTGCTAGTGTGCAAATTAATCAGTATCTTTAGGTGGGGGAGTAGTTACAACAAAAAGGCTATATAAAGGGCCTTGACTTTGAATCAGAATATCAAATTGAACAATAGTTTATAACGTCTGCGAAGAAAGGCAGTAAATGTGCAATTTTCGCACAGCCTTCTGCCGGGGTAGTATGTATATGAAAAAGGCTTGATAAAGTGCCTTGACTTTGAATCAGAATATCAAATTGAACAATAATTTAAGTTTACCACAATCAAGATTATTATGCGACTATGGACTGGTTGGCGAAGATGCTGTTGCAGCAGTTGATGTGCTTTGTGGAGCAGTAGGTGGGTTGCCCTTCAATCTTTGTGTTGCAGCTCAAGCAACGTTGTTGTGGTGCAAGTTCTTCCTGTGTCGCACTATATTTGCTGTGCTCAAACAGTATTTTTTGTTTGGATCACCCTTTGAAAGAGTTGCTTGGCAAATTTTACAGATTACTTGTGGAGTATTAACCTTCGGCTGGGGTAGTAGCTATGACAAAAAGGTTTGATAAAGGGCCTTGACGTTCTATTACAATATGAAATTGAGGAATACTTGATAATCCCAGCCAAGAAGGGCAGCAAATGTGTATCTAAAGCAACAAGTTCTATGGAGTGTGTTGATGTGTGGTCCAAGCATGACACATTGGTATCAAAGTCTTTAAAATCAAGATTTCTAATAAATATTCGTTGTCCATTCACATAAGTTGATGTAGATCTTTAAAAAGTATTTTTTCTAAATAAGTCATCTCATTCAATACGGTCACGTGGTGATGAGTTGTGGTGCACTGAGTTAGTAATGCCTTTGGCGCTGAGCTTGAATGTACCTTGTGATGATGTGTGGTTGGGGAGGAGGTACAGAAATTAAAGTAATGTCTATTGTTGATTGAATTCTGTATCAATTCCATTTAAAAAGACAGTATGTCTCACTGTGACATAAAACTGTTTACTCTTCTTTGTGATGATTTATAGAACATTGAGTAAGTAGTGCCTTTGGCATTGAAGTTGTACATTTCCTGTACAGTGTAGATTGAAGACAGTTGTTAACAGACATATTCA
>NW_028252446.1:0-82270 GCF_964263255.1 Lissotriton vulgaris
TGTTAGTGTTTGCCATAGCTTATAGGTGTAGGAAGGTGGATATCTGACTATGGTTGCCCCCAACTTTTTGCCTGGTGTTTCCTGGTTTTTCGACTTAGTTGACCTGGGGCCCTTCTATTCAGGACCCCAGGCCCACTGCTCTCTCTGTAAAATGGATTCCATGTACTCTAGGTACATATCTAATTGGATACTGAGTCACCTTATCAGCCCCTGTGCAGTGTACCTTAGGTACCCAGGGCATAGGTGCACCCAGGGCCTACCAGGGGCTGCAGCATGTATTATGCCACCCCTGGCTGGCCATCCAGATCTGACACAACTGGCTGCATGACCGCTGGGGCAAGGTGGTGTAATCACCCTTTGCTTTAGATATAGTATTCCTATATCTATCCCTAAAATGGACACATATATTCCTATCACTCCTATGGCAGGCCTTATCAATCCTGAAGGCAGAGTGCTGGGAATTATGTGAGATGGTGCTCTGGCATGAGCTGAGCCCGTTTGCAGCTTGCGGAACCAAGTCCTAATAGCTGTTCCATGATAACGCTATACCATATACTCTTAAGTGCATTATGAACCTCGCGGTCAAATGCTAACTTTGGCATAGCATTATCAAAACATGTCGAGTAAGGTGTCATACGAATTAGAATACTAACCCCTCGCCAATTCTGGCGACAGGGTTAGCATTCCACCCTTCTAGAGGGGCACGACATGTATGTAACTGTGAACCCCGGTTAAAGTTAACTCGAGCCTCAGCATCACAAAATGGATGCTGCCATCACAGACACAAGTCTGACCTCCTGCTGCTGGGAGTCCTTCCAGCGAGGAGGGCTCGGACAAAGGGTTTTTCTGTCAGTGGCGGTGCCAGCACCATCCCAGACAGGATTTTGTGTATCCCAGGTAGGCAGGGCTGAGAGGAAGGTGACTGCAAGTGGCACCCCGGTGCTCACTGTGCATATGCCGGCTCAAACCAGTTCCAGGGGCACCCCAACCCCTGAGCTGGGGAGAGACCGGACAAAGGAGAGGGGTGTAACCACCCCCCTCCTGGTCCCACCCATGGGCAGGACCTAGTCGCGTGCCAGCCCCTTTTCGTAGGATAAAAGTAGGAGCGGGCCCCCTTCCCAAATTAGATAATCTTGAATCTTGAACTACTTTCCACGAAAGGAACTCTTGACATTCTCTGAAGACTCTCCCTTGTGGCTAAGGAGTAGCCACCCTGCACCAGCAGGCACCACCTAAGCGGTTGCGGTTTGCTGCACGTCCATCCTCCGGATCAAGACTGACCAGCTCGACGAGACCCGGATTCCCTGCCATCTCTGACCTCTACCTGCATCCTCAGCCCAGCTGAGATTCGTGGGTGCGACGAGACCTGAGGGACCGGCCATCTTCAAAGCCTGCACGACGCTTAACCAGCACGACCGCCGAGGGATCCTCGAGTGAGTGCACTGGGGTTTGAGAAGCCCTAACCCAGAGCAGCTCCAGCACCGAAGTCCAGCCCCCCAGCATCCACGAGATCTGCGTGGGGCCCTTCTGCTTCTTTGCTGCTTGCCAGGTTGTCCGGTCACTTGCCTGTTGGCTAGTGGCCCTCCTGATGACGTACCACGACGTTTTCACCGCTGGTCTAGGTCCCCTAGACTGGCCCTTGCTCCTTGTCCAACAAGAAGCGCCCTGGACACTCCTGGTCCACTCCAGACGCCATTTTGACTCCACCGCGTGGACTTGCCTTTGCCAAGGCTTGTTGCTCCAATCCTGGATCCAGCATTGCCGACAGCAGACACCATCGTGGGACAGCTCGCACCTCCAGCCTGGACGCCGACAACGCCTCCTGGTCCGTGTGACTGCAGAGTCCAGCGTCACCTACTCACCTGATCGCGGTGACTTCATCCGGTGCCATCCTGGTGCCCACACAATCACTGGCTAGTGATTGAGAACTGAGTCCCCTCTGCTTTCAGGTCATCTTCATCACCGATCCAGCCTTGGATCACACCGAACATCTTCACTGGTCGCCTGCCAGCAACATCTTCTTTCAGGCTCCATAGACTACAACGAGGATTCCCGACGTCATTTGAACCCTATGCAGCCGCAGCCCCTGGGCTAGGTAACCCGAGCCTTTCGGTGCTCCAACGCAGGTTCACTATCCTAGTGTCCAGATCCTTTTTCGTTTTTAGTCTACCTAGTCGGATTTGTCCGGAAACAGTAACTTTAGAATTACTAGCATCCATAGACTTTGTCCCGCATCCCGAGTAAGAGTTCACACTCTGCACCCGAGTTCCCTAAGCCTCCTGCTCCTAACCTTAGGGTTCAGTAAGGTAGTCCTAGCGGTCCTGAAGCCTCTGGATCGTGTTACTTACCTGCTAGTATTTCGCATTCCACTTTTAGAGTATCTGGTTTTTCGTGCCCCTCGGGCATTTGTGTTATTTGTGCAACTTGCAGTATTTTCTTAAGAGTTTTGTATTGTGCTTAGCTCCCTGACTCATAAAGAGTTCAGGGTAGACTTGTTATTAATAAATATACTTTATTTGTATAACAACTTGTGTGGTGTCCTTTCACTTGGTGTTCAAGGGGTATATGTTATGGTAAAACAGCTGGCTTAACACGCCCTCTAGAGTTTAGCCTAAAGACTGCTCTTGTCCATGCTACTAGGATAGCTGGTCTATAAGGTTGACTTACAACCAATCATCAATAAGGGTTGTTTGGAATGATACAAAGTGATCACTAGAATAATGAGCACTATATATCAGGCCAACTTCTCACATTGGTGTGCAGCAGTTGGGATTTGAGGTTGCTGTTCTTTTATCACACGTATCCTAATAATATCATTTGAAAGATCACATAAGTACCAAGGTACATATAACTTAGCTTAGAATACTCTGAGTTCTACTGAACCAGCTGTTGTAGTGTAACAGGGCCTAGCACACCCTGACTACAACTCTTAGCAAGGGATCAGTAGGTAAACCTATAGTGTAGGTAAGTGCACCACTTACACCTCACTAGAAAAGCATGTCTGACAAAGGAGAGAACTCAGTGGCTCCCCTTGTGTCAGTTGACCGTCCACAGGCCATGTCAAGATATGCAGCTCTTAGCTTTCAGGAGATGTGTACCTCCAGGAAACTAAAACAGGGTTCTAACCCTACCACTCCTTTTCTGATAGGTCTCTTAGAGACGTATGATTCCAGGAGGGCTTCTAACCCAGGCCCTTCTAATCCAGATGGGAGCATGCCCCCCTTAGAGGGAACCCTTGGGGACCCTGACCTCAACCTCAATAGAACAGAAAGTGAAGAGGAGGAAGAGGAACAGGAGTTGTCAGGGGATGAGGCAGAAAAAGGTCCAGTAGTAGTCAGTAGGCTCACCAGGACCAACTTAAGCATGCATGAGAATGGAACTGGGGGACCCCCAGGCCCACTCTCAGGTAGGCTTAACATTGCGGATAGAGGAGTTAGGTCTCGCTCCAGAGGCTCTAACAGATCTATCCATACCCATGTCTCTCAGGCATCTTCTCACAGAGGGATGACATCCCCTCAGAGAAGAGAGCATGAAGCTAAAATGAGGGAAGTCAATATGAGGATTGAGAGGGAAGAACTTGCCAAAGAAAGACTTGCTTTTTCCAGAGAGCAGAAATTGAGTGAGGCAGACCCCACTAGTGGCAGCACTATCCCTAGAGATAAAGACAGGAGTTTTGATACTAGACACCTGAGTAAAATAGTGCCCCCCTTTAAACAAGGGGATGACATTCACAAATGGATGACTGCTTTGGAGAGGGCCTTCACTGTCCAGTGCATCCCCCAGAGTCAGTGGGCAGCTATTCTGTGGCTCTCCTTTGAAGGTAAAGGTAGAGATAAGCTCCTCATTACTAGAGCTGAGTATGCTAACAATTACCAAGTCCTGAAGAATACACTGGTTGATGGGTTTGGCTTAACAACTGAACAGTACAGGTTGATGTTCAGAGACACCCAGAAAACTCAGTCTCAGGATTGGGCTGACTTTGTTGATTGTGCCACTAAGGCTCTAGAAGGCTGGCTATTCGGTAGTAAAGTTACTGACTTCAAAGGATTGTATAATCTTATTATGAGAGAGCAAGTCTTAAATAATTGTCAGAACCAGTTATTACACCAGCACCTGGTAGACTCTGCTCTGACCTCTCCACAAGAATTGGGTAAGAGGGCAGACAAATGGGTCAGAACCTGGATTAGGCCTAAGAACCAGGGTGGTGACCAAAAGAAGGAATCAACCAAGCCTCAAGAGAAGGGTGGGAATAAATCTTCTGATCAAACCACAGGACCCCAAAAATCCTCTGAAAAGGGTGGGTCCCAACATCCTTCCAATACCCAAAAGAAACCTTATTGTCATACCTGCAAACAGGTAGGCCATTACAAAACTGACAGCAGTTGCCCAAGGGCCAACAACAATAGGGAGAACATACCCCCAAGTAACACTTCCAAGCCTCCTGTTACTACTAGTAGTAATCCCCCAGGTGGTGGGAGTGCCCCCAAGAATTTGGGTGCATTTACTTTGGGAGTTCCTGGGGACTTTGGCCTAACCAGGCCCCCTGACTTAGATACTCTTGTCTGTGAGACTGGCCTGGGGTTTGCCAACTTCACAGCTTGTCCCAACACTTTGGACAAGTATAGACAGGAGCCCCTCATCAATGGTTCAAAAGTTGAGGCCTATAGAGATACAGGGGCTAGCATCACCATGGTGACTGAGAGCCTAGTCCCCTCAAGGCAACTTATACCTGGAGCCACATACCAGGTGACCAACATTGATGGAGTGCAGAGAGATCAACCCATAGCAGTGGTCAATCTCAGCTGGGGAGGTGTCACTGGCCCCAAGAGAGTGGCAGTGTGATCAAACTTGCCTGTAGATTGCCTACTGGGGAATGATTTAGAGATCTCAGCTTGGGCTGAGGTAGAGCAAGAAACCCATTTTACAATGCTAACCCTCCATGGTAAGGTTAGTGGGGCAGTGATAGCCACAGCCCCAGTCCAAGATGTCCTCCCTGAACAGGTCAGGAGGGCTGTGCCAGTCACATCCCAATCTCAGACAGATTCCTTCCCTGAACAGGTTGGCAAGGCTGTGATGGTCACATCCCATACCCAAACTGAGTCCCTTCCTGAAAAGGTTGGTGGAGTTGTGATGGCCACAGCTCAAACTCAGACAGATAATAGTGTTGTGAAGCCTGAAACTATGATCACTCCACTCAGACAGAGAGCATTGAGGAGGAAGCGAAATCTCCCTCCCACCAGACTTTAGGAAAGGATCAGCCTCCTCAGGGAACTGATCTGACCCCTTGTGGAGAAACTGCCCCAGAGGTAGTCAGGCCCAGCCTGGCAGAGCCTCTGATGTCAGTGGACCCTTCCAAGGTGGGACCCAGTCTGGAGCAGGTAACCTGCCCCTCTCTACCCTACCTCAGGCAGCCCAGGGCTGTAGAGGTCAGGGAGGCCAGTGGTGGACCCCAAAGGCCCCCTGTCCAAAAGAACTCCCCAATCAGCAGATTAAGGGCACTGAAGCTAGCAGGCCTAGCCAAGTGAAAATAAAAAACACTCCTGAGGGGTCCCCCTTAAACTTAGTTAGGGACCTCCCACAGATGGACACTGTTGGGCACAGCCAAACCTGGGACCTAAAAGCCCCAAACCTGACCTGTCCCTCCAGTAAGTCAAACAGAGGGACTTAGCCTCCAGCTTTAGGTAGCCAGAGGTTGACCCTGAGAGCTCACAACAACTCAGTCCTGGAAAGAAAGGGATATATGGTGGATAGTGGTTGGAGGAAGTTGAGCCCAACATTAGTGGAGTCTCACTTCAGTACTCCATCCCAGCACCAGCCTTTTACTTTGCCAAAACACACCACAGGTAGAGATTCCCTATGGTGGAGACCCTCAGGTACCCTTAGGGTGAGGGATTGCTTAGTGGACCATGATATAGGGGGTAACCATGCCAGTGCATATACCACCTCATATGGCCACTCAGGCAATATAGGCTTACCTGGTCAAGGATAGCCTTATCTCCTTTTGTTTGGGGGGGGGGGGGTATGTAGGAAGGTGGATATCTGACTATGGTTGCCCCCAACTTTTTGCCTGGTGTTTTGCTGGTTTTTCGACTTAGTTGACCTGGGGCCCTGCTATTCAGGACCCCAGGCCCACTGCTCTCTCTGTAAAATGGATTCCATGTACTCTAGGTACATATCTAATTGGATACTGAGTCACCGTATCAGCCCCTGTACAGTGTACCATAGGTACCAAGGGCATAGGTGCACCCAGGGCCTGCCAGGGGCTGCAGCATGTATTATGCCACCCCTGGCTGGCCATCCAAATCTGACACAACTGGCTGCACGACAGCTGGGGCAAGGTGGTGTAATCACCCTTTGCTTTAGATGTAGTATTCCTATGTCTAACCCTAAAATGGACACATATATTCCTATCAGTCACTCCTATGGCAGGCCTTATCAATCCTGAAGGCAGAGTGCTGGGAATTATGTGAGATGGTGCTCTGGCATGAGCTGAGCCCATTTGCAGCTTGCGGAACCAAGTCCTAATAGCTGTTCCATCATAGCGCTATACCATATACTCTTAAGTGCATTATGAACCTCGCGGTCAAATGCTAACTTTGGCATAGCATTATCAAAACATGTAGAGTAAGGTGTCATACGAATTGGAATACTAACCCCTCGCCAATTCCGGAGACGGGGTTAGCATTCCACCCTTCTAGAGGGACACGACATGTATGTAACTGTGAACCCCGGTTAAAGTTAACTCGAGCCTCAGCATCACAAAAAGGATGCTGCCACCACAGACACAAGTCTGACCTCCTGCTGCTAGGAGTCCTTCCAGCGAGGAGGGCTCGGACAAAGGGTTTCCTGTCAGGGGCGGTGCCAGCACCATCCCAGACAGGATTTTGTGTATCCCAGGTAGGCAGGGCTGAGAGGAAGGTGACTGCAAGTGGCACCCCGGTGCTCACTGTGCATATGCCGGCTCAAACCAGTTCCAGGGGCACCCCAGCCCCTGAGCTGGGGAGAGAACGGACAAAGGAGAGGGGTGTAACCACCCCCCTCCTGGTCCCACCCATGGGCAGGACCTAGTCGCGTGCCAGCCCCTTTTCTTAGGATAAAAGTAGGAGCGGGCCCCCTTCCCAAATTAGATAATCTTGAATCTTGAACTACTTTCCATGAAAGGAACTCTTGACATTCTCTGAAGACTCTCCCTTGTGGCTAAGGAGTAGCCACCCTGCACCAGCAGGCACCACCTAAGCGGTTGCGGTTTGCTGCACGTCCATCCTCCGGATCAAGACTGACCAGCTCGACGAGACCCGGATTCCCTGCCATCTCTGACCTCTACCTGCATCATCAGCCCAGCTGAGATTCGTGGGTGCGACGAGACCTGAGGGTCCGGCCATCTTCAAAACCTGCACGACGCTTAACCAGCACGACCGCCGAGGGATCCTCGAGTGAGTGCACTGGGGTTTGAGAAGCCCTAACGCAGAGCAGCTCCAGCACCGAAGTCCAGCCCCCCAGCGTCCACGAGATCTGCGTGGGGCCCTTCTGCTTCTTTCTTTGCTGCTTGCCACGTTGTCTGGTCACTTGCCCGTTGGCTAGTGACCCTCCTGATGACGTACCACAACGTTTTCACCGCTGGTCTAGGTCCCCTAGACTGGCCCTTGCTCCTTGTCCAACAAGAAGTGCCCTGGACCCTCCTGGTCCACTCCAGACGCCATTTTGACTCCACCGCGTGGGCTTGCCTTTGCCAAGGCTTGTTGCTCCAATCCTGGATCCAGAATCGCCGAGAGCAGACATCATTGTGGGACAGCTCGCACCTCCAGCTTGGACGCCGACAACGCCTCCTGGTCCGTGTGACTGCAGAGTCCAGCGTCACCTACTCACCTGATTGCGGTGACTTCATCCGGTGCCATCCTGGTGCCCACACAATCACTGGCTAGTGATTGAGAACTGAGTCCCCTCTGCTTTCAGGTCATCTTCATCACCGATCCAGCCTTGGATCACACCGAACATCTTCACTGGTCGGCTGCCAGCAACATCTTCTTTCAGGCTCCATAGACTACAACGAGGATTCCCGACGTCATTTGAACCCTATGCAGCCGCAGCCCCTGGGCTAGGTAACCCGAGCATTTCGGTTCTCCAACGCAGGTTCACTATCCTAGTGTCCAGATCCTTTTTCGTTTTTAGTCTACCTAGTCGGATTCGTCCGGAAACAGTAACTTTAGAATTACTAGCATCCATAGACTTTGTCCCGCATCCCGCGTAAGAGTTCACACTCTGCACCCGAGTTCCCTAGGCCTCCTGCTCCTAACCTTAGGGTTCAGTAAGGTAGTCCTAGCGGTCCTGAAGCCTCTGGATCGTGTTACTTACCTGCTAGTATTTCGCATTCCACTTGTAGAGTATTTGGTTTTTCGTGCCCCTCGGGCATTTGTGTTATTTGTGCAACTTGCAGTATTTTCTTAAGAGTTTTGTATTGTGCTTAGCTCCCTGACTCATAAAGAGTTCAGGGTAGACTTGTTATTAATAAATATACTTTATTTTTATAACAACTTGTGTGGTGTCCTTTCACTTGGTGTTCAAGGGGTATATGTGATGGTAAAACAGCTGGCTTAACACGCCCTCTAGAGTTTAGCCTAAAGACTGCTCTTGTCCATGCTACTAGGATAGCTGGTCTATAAGGTTGACTTACAACCAATCATCAATAAGGGTTGTTTGGAATGATACAAAGTGATCACTAGAATAGTGAGCACTATATATCAGGCCAACTTCTCACAATAGGCTGCTGATAAGGGCTATGCTGGTTGTTACAATCCCTGAACCTGAGTTAAAGACCCGAGCCGCAGGTTCACTATGCTAGCCAATTTTGCAGTCAAACATTGCAGGAGGGGGCCCAAGCTCTCCAGGGGACCCCATTCCACAGAAAAAAATATATATGTGAGACTCAGGGGCCCCTTTTCACATTCTGCAGGGGAGCCACATCACTTTAAGCTTCATCACTGCTTGCAGCAAAGCCTTGTTTCCCATTTAGTAAACCGCAACCCATAGGTGGTGTAAATGTGAATGTGTTACACCAGAGGTGTTCAGGCTGTGTTAGCCGCTGTATGTAATTGGCTGTAAGGGTTGCACAGACTGTGAATAGGGCCCATCTTAGACTGGAGCTGGTGCCTATTTCTGTATGACATATCTGAAGGAAGTTATAAGACCTCCGCTGAACCTGGTGATTGTGGTAGTAGTGTTTCTACCCGACATTTGTTTCATCAACCAAAGACATGAATGCACCTATATCTCTCTCCGGACCCTCTTTCCCTTTCAACTCAACTATTATCTTCAACCTCTTTCTTTACAGATCTCTTTACTTCACCATGTCTGCGTCTTTTCCTGTCTCACAAGTCTCTAAATATGTATAAACCTCCCCTCTCTTTCTCTATTTCACAAATGGCTCTGAAATTCCTCTTTTTACTCTACACCACATTTCTCTTTCCCTTTTCAACTCTCTATATATCTTTTCCCTTTTCCTGCTACTCTCTTTACCTAGCCTGTTTTTATACTTCTTATTTTGGTCTTTCTAACTTTACGTCTCTTCTTTTTACAAATCATATGTCTCTGTCTATGTGTACCTCTCAATGTCTTTAGCCCACTAGTTCACATCTTTTGCTATATTATGCCTCTACCTCACCCTTTGGAGTACTGTACTCCTATGATTCTTTCTACACTTCATTTTCTTTATCTCGATCTCTCTATCATTCTCTAACATCTTACCTTTCTCTTTCTCTCTTTCTCTACTACATCTTCCACTTTCTACCTCTTCTTATCTTCCCTCCAAGCTACCTCACATTTCTGTATTTACTTCTCTTCCTACATTACACAACTTTCTACATCATCTCTGTCTATAACCCCTTCTCCATCTGCTTCTCATCTTTTGATATACTGTTCTCTTTAGGTCTCAGCCCATCACTTGTATTCTGCTCCTTTCCATTTCTCTTACTCCTAAAATACCTGCCTAGCCAGAGAAGAGCACACATATAGAAGAGGGATAAGGCAGGGGAAGAGAAATCAGGTGAAAAGGGTTGGATTTTAGCCAATGCAACTGTGAAAATCCTGAGAGAAGCCCTTTGATTTTCACTGTTGAAGTAAGAACTTCAGTGGTGATGGGAAATATTTATGATTATAAATATTCATCAAATAAAGCTACAATTCCACTAAACATTTAACAAGTCACTCTTACAGTGCTTTTCTTATAAAGGGAGCAATGAAGTAAATTTTTTTTATCCAAACTCAAGAGCTTTTGGTTATTTTTGGTTGCCCTGTGTTTGAAGGTTTAACATATAATTCAATATTTTTTGGCATCACAAGGGCTTGATTGGGCCAAAAAGGGGTAATAAATTCAAAGTTACTTCAAAGAGGGGGCCCCAATAATAAAAATTGCCCAGGACTCCACTAATCCTTAACCTCTTCGGTGCTCATGACGGAGCGGTTCCGTCATGAGCGCCGGTTGGGCTGTGCTTATGACGGAACCGTTCCGTCAAGGCCACGCCCGTTTCTTAGAACCTTCAGCACAACGTGAAAATTCGCACCGCGCTGAAGTGGTTAAGATACCACTGTGCACCTTTTGTTCTCAATGTATTCATTTATTGTTTTTTTGATTTTTTTTGGGGAGTATAGCTTTGGCAACATGAATGCATCATTTTCATTGCTCTATGTTTGGATGTAGGTAAGGGTTTTTGGAAAGCGCAAACAAATCTGGAAATTGATGATGCAATGAAAATGATTGGGAGCCCAAGGGTACAATTCATGGTTGACAAGAAGTGGGTCGTCACTCAGTAATATTTCTACATCTCCACCTGAGTAAAATCGCAAAAGTTTTTTAGGAAGTTTATTTTATACATCATCGTGGTCAGCATTAAGTTCCTCTAAATTGAACACCTCCCTTTCCTCCTCGCTAGTTCCTACCTATATCTTTTCTTATATTTCCCTGATTGAGTCTTCTTTCTTCTGCTTAAAAGATATCCGCCCTCTATTCTTCATCTCATATGATGGCAAATTGTTGCTCTGTGTTTGGGATGGTTATCTTCTGCCAATAAACAGCAACATCAGAAATTTGGAGGGCAGTGAAGGGGAAGACAATATCTCATGACAGGCCTCTCCCCGAACTGCGCATGGGTTGTAACTTCTTAAAGTGTTTTTTATTGTTTTCTGCAGAGCTTAGTCCCAACTAGAGAGGACTACTCCTTCCAGGAGTTAAATATCCAGATATGGGTTTCAGAGGAATAGCATTCTTCTTTTAAGTTGATGGGTGCTTGATTTTTCAAACTTTAGTAGACTGACATGGAGCAGTGATTGTATCCATACAAAAAAAGGTAGCCAACACATGCTTCTCTTGGGCTTGCATTATGCTGTGGATCTTTTTCAAAACAATAGTCCATTGAAGATGTATATTATGCTAATGAATTCGGGGGCATATTACCAAGATAAAGCAATAATTAACGGTTAGCACAGTTAGCGGCAATATTATTATCGCCGAGCTCCGCCGATTTTTATCGCAGATAAACCTTGCTATTATTAAGGTTTATCTCAAAAGCGATAAAAATGGGCCGAAATGCATGAATATCACTGAAAAGTCAGCGATATTCATGCATTACCGAGCTAATGCTCTTAGCCATGTTATCTACCTACTATTGGATAACATGGCTAAGAACTGCTCTGGGCAGGCGTTAGCTTTTGGAGATATTCGCGCTTAGCGTGAATATTTCCAAAAGTACGCCATTGTAGGTAATAGGAGATAGCGATGTTAGTGACTGTTTACAGTCGCTAACATCTTGGCACACCCAGTTTGCATGTCATTAGCGATAAATATCGCTGACATGCAAAGCGGGCCCCAAGATGATCGCTATCTCCTACTAGCTGTCGCTAACTGGTGTTAGCGACAGCGACAGTTAGGTAACAGGGCGATAACATTATCACTGCTTTAGCGGGAAAAATTCCCGCTAAAGCGGCAATAAGGCCTTTGGTAATATGCCCCTCAATTCTTTACTCAATAGCATAAAGTTTCAGTTTTGGTAGAGATCACTCAGTTTGTGTGATTGGTCACCCACTAGTCTTGGAACAGTCTTGCACGCTTGAAGAGTACAACTTCCCAAATCACTCAATTGGAATGGACAAACACAGCAGCACTGATGGTTTCACATAAGGTCCTACTGAAGGGAAAAGTACCACTGTGCACTAGGTGTCAGTAATTCTCAATATTACTTCCTCCTCTATTCCGCGGTCACAGACAGCATTTTACTTTTCAGCGGAGACCATGATGCACACATCCGGGTGTAGTATTAGCCACAGCATCCAGTAATTCCTCTTTCATGGCTGCCACGTCCCTCTTTTACATGTTTGCGAGACATTCACTTTCCTATACCGGTTGACAGACGTTATCAGACAAAAGATTTGAAACTAAGAACTGGAAGCCCTACAACTGTGTCAGAAAGTATGTTATGACTTCTGAGCATCCAGCTGCAAACCTGCCAGCTTAATGGCACTACATTCCAAGTGCCTTTCTCTAATTCTCTTCCAAACTTTGACCCAAAATAAATAACGGGATCCTACAACTCTAAGAATATGGGGGCATATTATCAAGGGGGGTTATCTCTGCTTTTTTGGCTTTAAAAGCCAAGAAAGCGGAGATAAAATTATCTCCTTATTACCTAGCTGTCGCTAACACCAGTTAGCGACAGCTAGTAGGAGATAGCGACCATCTTGGGCCCCACTTTGCATGTCAGTGATATTTATCACTAATGACATGCAAAGTGGGCGTGCCAAGATGTTAGCGACTGAAAACGCTAATATCGCTATCTCCTATTACCAACTTTTGGAGATATTCGCACTAAGCGCGAATATCTCCAAAAGCTAACACCTGCCGTGAGCAGTTCTTAGCCATGTTATCCAATGGGAGGTGGATAACAGGGCTAAGAGCATTAGCTCGGTAATGCATGAATATCGCTGACTTTTCAGCGATATTCATGCATTGCAGCGATTTTTATCGCATTTGTGGTAAACCTTGGTAATACCAAGGTTTATTTGCGGTAAAAATCGCCGCAGCTCAGCGGTAAATTTTTGTCTCTAACCAAGCAATAGCGATAATTATCGCTATTGCTTGGTAATATGCCCCATGAATTTCTATACCTTCCAAATCATTTGCAAGTTCCCCAATCCAAATGTCTCTTGCACTCCTGCTTATTTTCGGGCTTCCTGTATGAAATTCTGAACTAATTTTAAAAAACGAAAGATCTAATGCAGGGCATTGGTTCTATGAATTTGTTGGACCAACTGACAAGCCTGCTAGTGAAAATATCATGAACCTCTGGTGCTTTTTTGATGCTCATAATATGAGACTCTAGAGACCAATAGTGGACAAAAAAATTGCATTTTTAATCCTTCCTGTGCGAGTATCACAAACATCACTATTGACCTAGCCCATTTTGATTTTTATGACTGTGCAACATTTGTAGTTAGAAGTTCCACTAGCACCTATAAATGATTCTGCAAATCAAAATCTGTCACTTACAGGTGCAACTTTTTGTAGGTGCATGAAATGTTCTGGTAATTGGGCACATCATTATCAAGTAATTCATGTATTTGAGCATGTTATTACACAGGTTATGCAGGATGATGTGGCAGCCTGTGGTATCAACCTGTGGCCCCTACTGTTGCAATCAATGTGCAACCCGGCTACATGACTGCTGAGGCCCAATCAGGCCAAAAACCGGTTTTGTGTTGTTTGTGTTCCGGTTCAGAGAGGACATGACTTGGCAGTTCAGGCTGGACTGATTCTATCGGAGTAGGACTTAGATTGATTTGCATATGGCCTTGGTCTAATCTGAGGTGGTATGATGGACAATAGAACTATTGGTGTGAATGCTACTCTAAGTAATTGTTAGTGGTTAAATGTATTGCAAGCATTCCTCTCATCTTATTTTTGTTTTTGATGTAACACCCTAAGTGCCCAGGGCATGACGAGTCGTGGGTCCCTTGCTGCTCACTGTGCCACTGGAATAAGCTACACCAGACTGAAGAGGCCCAATCAGGCCGAAAGCAGTCTTGGATTGCTTGTGCTCCATTTCAGAATGGACATGGCTTGGCAGTTTGGGCAGGACTGTTCCAATTGGAGCAAGACCAAGACTGATTTGCGTATGGCTTGGTGTAATCTGACGTGGCATGATGGGTAGAAGGATGATTGGTTAGAATGCTACCCTGAGCAATTGCCAGTGGGTACACTTATAGCAGCCTTTCCTCCCATCACCTTCTGTGGTTTAAACCACAAAACAAACCATTAACTGCTGGATTCTTGTTCCTGATACTTGTGAGAGAGCGCCATGTTATTTTGAAAATTGTAGGGGTGCACCATAATCCCAAATAGTCAGCACCCACATATTTAGAGGATCTTACTAATGTAGTTAGAGATGTAATGTTAGGCTGGGAATCAGCATGATATGTAGTGATGTGTTTATTAATCAGAGACTAATGTAGTTCTTTAATCAAAGTGTAGTGTTGCATAATGTAGAAATGCAATCATATGTGAAATGTCGCATTAGCAATGATGTGCCTTAATGAAGTATATACGTGCTTATTATTGAGTGAATTAATATAGGCTTTTTATATGAAAGGGAGTGCTTACATTAAAAGTAGGATTAATGCTCTATAGTGGTGAAATGTAATGGCATGTTCTATTAAAAAGTTTCTTTAAAACGTGCAAAGGTCTGGGACATGCTGAAGCCAGTAGAGGCCTAACTGTATTTTCTTTTGTCAGCTTTAGTCGAGAAGGAAAGATTTTCTCTCTTCGGGGGAAAAGCTGTCCTCAGCTAATCCTAAAATGTAACTTCGAATGTTTGCAGAGATGTTCCCATGTATTTCAGCTTGCATGTGCAAGGCCACAAGGCTCGTTAGGTAGAAGGGTTCATTATTTTGGAGTTAGGATAGTAGGCGCGAGAGAAGAGGAGCTGCCAAAGAATTTGAGAGTGCAACATTTAGCGAGGAAGGTGCATGGGACCCAAGGACACACCAACGGACGCTTGATGGAGAGGTGCCATACTGTAAAAGTCCGAAGATCTTCACCTGCCAGAGGGGCGTACCTCTGGGCGTGTCAACTGTTTTTGGGATTTTGTATTAGGGACAGCACCCGAGGGTGAAGAGCAGTTTTTAGTTAGGGGATTGACAGAGCAGGATGTAGGTAGCTGTAGAGAGAGTTGGGTAACTTAGGGCAGAGTGGGGTGTAAGAAGGAGTATCTTAGAACGAGCTCGATAGTTGAACTATCTGCCTGAAGAAAGTGATTGTACTTCTTTGGAAGTCTTCACTGCTGACACCTTTAGTCTGGTCTGAAGGGAGTGTTAAGTAGGCATGTCACTTTAGAATAGTGTAGGGACAGACTAACCATTTTCTTTTCTTTTGTAAATGCAGTCCAAACTTCAAGCGGGTACTGTTGTCGGTTGCTTAATGCTACTCGAATTGACTTTGCTTTTTATTCTGAGTCGTCTGAGAATCTTGTGTAGAATTATGTTTGTATTAGTGCCAGTCTATTTTCTGAACCTCTTGCTGAGATGTCTGCGTGTTCAACTATTTTTGACTTTGTAATAAATCTACAAAATGTCAGTTTGTAGTCAGTGGTTCTTTGAGTCTAATTTGGATTTGATTGTAAAGCTGTTCATAGTTTGTTGTAAAATCGTCCCTTTATACTTCTAGAACAGGGAAAAAGGTTCAGTCATCATGATTTGGGATTCTAGAGATGGGTAAGAAAATCTAGATGAAAATCCCAGCTTCCCCATTTGCATCAGGCACAGCTAATACTGTAGTTTTGACAATGTTTTCCCTACTTACTCCCTGCCTGGTTCTAGCCCTTCCTCCGATGGAGAGACTCCTCTCTTCCCCAGAACTCACAATTCTGTCTCGCAGCCATCTTAAGTCATTTCGCAGTGTTAGTCTCAATTGATGCTCCCTCTCTAAACATCAGTTGCATCTGTTTGACTTTTTAGTTGACATGGATCCTGATTTGGTTTTTCTAATAGAGACTTGGCTCCACGACAGGTCCATGCCTGATGATGTGATTGCGGCGCTACCACAGAATTTTGCTTTGTTAGGTATCAATAGAACATCGAAAACTGGTGGAGGAATCGCCATTATTTTTTAAAAATTGTATAATTGCAAAATGGAGGCACTTATGATTCCCAACAGTGAAGCCCTCTTCTTTTCTATCCCGTTTTCCCCTAATTTCACCTTTTCTGGTGCCCTCACCTATCGTCCTCCTGGCCCATCTAATGACTGGAGTTCCTTGTTGATTGAATCACTTGCTCCTCATGTTCTTCGTGTAGCTAACTTTTCAGTGCTTGGGGACCTGAATTTTTATCTTGATGATCCTAGTAACAAAACCGCCCGAACTCTCTTGACGATCTTTCTACCCTGAATCTCTCGCTCATCAATTCCTTGCCCATCCATGTAGAAGGCCATCATTTGGACCCTATGTTCTCGAATCTCCCTACTGTGTCTGCTGCAGCTCCCATTTAGCTAAACTGGTCTGATCACCTAGCTATTCCTTTCTTTATTGACTCCTCAATAACCCCTTCACCTCATCCTTCCGCCTTACCTAGGAAACATGCGGAACTGGACTCAACTAGATATAAAGGCACTTAATGAGCGGCTTTGGCAGACTATTCCCTCTTTTACATCACAATTGAACACGGATCAGATACAGGTGATCACTGGTTGTTCGAGGCCATTGATTTTATTCTGTCCCTCTTTCCACTAAACCCCAGCCTAGAATGCTTCCCCCTGCTACATGGTTTTTTGACTCTCTTGGAGTTGAAAAAAAACTATATAAAGTTCTGGGGAGACTGTGGAGAAAGCACTATGCGCCTGAGGCCTAAGCCACTTATTTGGAAGCACTAAAAAAGTATCCTTTTATACAGCTAAAATTATGTCCCCACCAAAACTGTAAGAAAACCCTATTTAAAGTTATGGCGGAACTCTCTGCACTGGGTGCATTCTTGCCATCCCCTTAACTTCCATTACATCATTGTAACAATCTTGCGCTGTTTTTTCATAATAAAGTTATGTCTATTCATTGTGAGCTTGAGTTGGGTTGTTCTCCTCATGACAATTTCATCTTTCCCTCCACTCAACTTTCTGATCAGGTCATGACGGCTCCCCCTGACTTCATACCTGATAAATCCTGTCAAGTTAAGGCCTGGCTCCTAATTGACTTAACTTCTTTGCGAAACCTACTGGGGAATCAGGGGCGTAACAATAACCCCAGCAGCCACTGCCGTGCGGGGTGGCCCAAGCTCGAGGGGGCCCCCTCTGGCTCTGTGCAGGGGCTGGCCTGAGAGGACCTGACTGGGTCGGGAGCACCCTGCAAAGCATCATGGGTTAGCCTAATGCATTTGAAGATGTGTCCCCTAATCACTGCAATAAAAAAGATTATGACACATATTGAAAACCTCTCCATTTGTCAAGACGCTTTAGAATTAATTTGGCAAGTGTGCAGCCAGTGCTAGTCTTTTTAGTTATTTGAATGTGTCCCAGGCTGTACAAGCCACGCCCAGAGTCGAGATGACTATGGTTGCCATGGAAATCGCCTCTGGGCCTGGATTGCTACAATTTTATTTCAAGCATGCATGCCTTTTGTTACATTTTGTCCGGACCCAGGACTCCTGTGATCGAATCGCGCTCTTTTCATGGGATGCAATGGGTGGTGCCTTGAGAGACGAGAAATGTAACAGCAGGGTCACTGCCGCACCCGGGCACCATCTTTACCAGATGCACAGACATCTTCCTTCTTAGCAACATGTTGAGAGACAGCTTTTAAGTGAGAAGATGAGCGCGTCACACAAGACCAGCGCCCAGAGCTCTACTCAGCCCTTTCTCCAGGGTAGGGCACAGGGAACACATTCGGATTCGTCAATGTTCTACGGAAACTTGCTTGCAAACCTGCAGATCAAAGGTTGCAGTTCATTTCTCACACAAAAGTTAAGTTTCTGAGGTTATAAATGTTTATGACAATTAATGGTGCAATAGTTGCTAGTGCTGTGAAGCTGTCAGCTGTAATTGGTATATAAACCCATCATTCCTGACGTCGCTGTTTTTGCCAGACATCATATTTTGCTCTTCTCGTTGGGCTGTCTGTTTTACCATTAATTGCAATTAATAAAAAATAATGTTAACACTGATGATGATACGATTAACCATATTTTTGTTTCAGTCTACATAAATGTCTAACACTCTCTTCCAAAACAATACATTGGTCAAGTTTAAATCCGTAAACTAAATACCAGTTATTCCACTGCTTTACTATAATTTCAATCTCAGAAACAAATTTGCCTTAAAACAGCATTGCTAGCCGCATTCTTTAGTAACATACATAATCTTTGAAAGATTGTTTTCACTTGCAGGGTTATTAAAATCTTAGCTAATGTCTGATGTAATGGTCCCCGTTCTAGTTGTTGTATACACCCCCCACACATCCACACATCCGCAGGCCAGGCGTGGCCTGCGGGGAGGTAATAAAAGGAGGCAGTCCTCAAGTGGGCGGCACTTCCAACTCTGACCATCAGCAAGAGTGTGGTTATTGCTATGCTCCCCTAAATGTATAGTGTCCTATGATTTCCCCTCACCCATATTGGCCTTCTTTCTAGGCTGCTGCCCGCGACAGAACACTGGCGACGAGGGTGGGATCACTAGAAGCAGTGGTGATCACCCCGACAGCGGAACAACCGAAAAACGTTACCTGGGCCTGGCCGGTATTGCCTGCTGAAGCGTTGCGGCAGCACTAACATCGGAAGAAGACCACCCGCCGAAGAAGATCCCTGCCGGTAAGCAGCGTGCGCCACCGCCGAAGAAGATCCCTGCCGGTAAGCAGCGTGCGCCACCGCAGAAGAAGATCCCTACCGGTAAGCAGCGTGCGCCAAGAGCTGCGAGGAGGGACCGGCAGGAGAAGAAAGACCAGAAGGGGCGAACGAGGCGAGGGAGCTGGGTGCCGACCAACGCTGTCTGCCGACAAGGCCAGGCGCGCATGCGTACTGGGAACTGAGGCCTACGATCACCGCGGGGGTCGCGTGTGAAGCTACTGGTACGGCACCGAGGCCTGAGACACGTGGGGAGGAACGCGAACAGCGTGCATGAGGTACAGGACACACGCGCTAAAGGGAAAAGGACGTACAACACATAAGCGGCCACCCTACCACCAAAAAGGGGCACAGAGGCAAAACAAGCATTGATAGCTGCAAGCGCTGAAACGAACATTGCACACCCAACTCAATGTCAGCAGCGGTAACCACAGGGAGACCCACACAAATAGGGTCATCCAAAACGCGCGACCAGGACGGCACCAGAGGGGCACCAAGACAAACAAGCACTGCTAACTACAAACGCCTTAGCAAGCGTTGCTACCAGCCATGGGGGACAACAACGCACCCGCTCATATACATATCCCTTTTCAACATACTGCTTCAGGGATACTACCGCCATTCAGCGAACTAGAAGACCCGTCCACTGCATCACCGCGGTGGAAGATATGGTTAGAGTGGCTAGAGAACTATTTCGTGGTCTCAAGAGAAACGGACACCACAGTTAGGAGATCCTTACTACTCCACTGCGCGGGGGATGAAATATTCAAGTTATTCAAACATCTACCCGACACCGAAGCTGCAGGAGATTACGATGCAGCGGTAAGGGCACTCAACGGTCATTTCGACCTGCAATTAAACCTCGACTTTGAGGTCTTCAAGCTGGGCCAAGCACGGCAGCGAGAGGGCGAATCTATGGACCGATTCTACACCCGAGTAAGGGAACTTGCTAGTACTTGCACGGATGAAGACCAACCCAAATCCATATGAAGACAGCTCATCCAAGGATGTAGGTACAAGACACTACGAGGACTCATCCTATGGAAGCCAGGGATTACACTAGAGGATATCCTAATCCTGGCTCGGTAGCATGACCTATCAGCTGTCAGGGCCACCGCGATGGACCAAGCACTAAATAAACCGCCAGGGAAAACTGACGCTGTGAAGACGGAACGAGTGGATGCGGTGAAGACACAGACACAGAGTCGCTACTACAAGGAGACCCGGAAGAAAGGTTCCCGAACGAAGTGTGGATACTGTGGGCACGAGCCACATGCCACCAAAGACTGCCCAGCCCAAGGGAAGACATGTGCACACTGTGGGATTTCAAACCATTTTGCGTCAGTGTGTCGAGGACGCAACCATAGTTTACGAAGCCATCAAGAAAGCCACAATCAGTGACCAAGGCGGTACGGCAGTTGTCTATGAGTGACCCACCAACCCCATATGAGCCCAACACAATTCTGGGAGATATCTACCGACCGTGGATGAATCATTGGATTCGGAAGATGAAGAGGTAAACATCATCTCGTTTGCACGAGAACTGAAGCGACGTAGATGGCCACAGCCTACATGTATCGTCCAGCTAGGAGGAAACAAAGTCAAAGCGGTGATTGATACCGGTGCCACGGTAAATGTCATGGGCCTGCCACAATTCAGAAGGCTACGTTCCCGCCCGCCGATAGTTCCTTCAAGAACTCGCATTTTCGCCTATGGAGCAGACACTCCACTTCCCCTCAAAGTAAAAATCACAGTACCAATCAAAGCGTGTGAACTGGAGGTGATGGCAACCATCCACATAATCGACAGAGAGGCCGACACACTTCTAAGTAGCCACCCAGCTGAAGAGTTAAGACTGATAGCATTTGCCAATTGGGTCCGAACCCATGAGGTAGATGAACTGCTCGATCAATTCCCCGAGCTCTTCAGAGGATTGGGCTGCATCAAGTGTGCGCCTGTGAGGCTGCACATTGACAAGACAGTAACACCCGTCGCACTACGGCACCGCCGAATCCCGTTTCACCTAAGGCCATTGGTGGAGTAAGAACTGGAAAAACTAGAAAGCCAGGGCGTTATTGAGAAAGTATCAGGGCCCACCCCGTGGGTGTCCCCAATGGTGATAGTTGAAAAACCTCGGCAACTGGGAGCAATCCGCCTGTGCATTGACATGCGCCTCCCCAATAAGGCCATCAGAATGGAAGGCCATTTGACACCCACTATGGATGACATTATTGCAGACGTGAACGGCTCGAAGTGGTTCTCCAAGATTGATTTAAACGCAGGGTACCACTAACTACCCCTTGCAGAGGAGAGTAGTTTCATCACCACCTTTAGTACACATTTGGGACTGCGGCGCTACAAAAGATTAAATTTCGGCATATCATCTGCAGCGGAGGTGTTCCAAAACACCATGAGGGAACTACTTTCTGACCTACCGGGCGTCATCAATGTCAGTGATGACATTCTTATACACTCCAAGACGGCGACAGAACACCACAAACACCTCCGAGACACCCTAAGACGACTGAGTGCTCATGGCGCGACACTTCACAAAGAGAAGTGCCAGTTCTTCCAGCCCACAATAGAATTCTTTGGCTATGTCAAGAGGGTATCCAGGTGGATCTGAGAAAATTGAGAGCCATCAAAGACACACCATCACCAAAATCCCTGACGGAAATCAGAAGTTTCCTAGGAATGGCCACTTATTGTGGCCGGTTCATACCGGGCTTGGCCACATGGAGCGAACCACTGCGGGCACTGACCAAAACAGAAGCAGCCTGGCGATGGGGACCAAAGGAAGATGAAGCGTTCCAAGGGATCAAAGATGCTTTCCTTGAAAAAGCCTCCCTGGCCTACTTTGATCCGGACAAACGAACGGAAGTACTGGTTGATGCCAGCCCGGTAGGCCTGGGAGCGGTACTAACACAGGAACAGGAACCAGGACAGTGGACTGCACTAGCGTTTGCCAGCAAGGCCCTCACACCTACGGAGGCTAGGTATGCACAAATAGAGAGGGAAGCCCTCGCTATCAAGTGGGCATGCAGCCACTTCCACCTGTACTTACGAGGACATCCATTCGTCATGTTCACCGACCACCAGCCACTGGTATCCCTCTTCAAGGGGACGGCACCACACCCCCCTCCACGCATTGAAAGATGGGTGATTCAACTACAACCCTATGAAATGGAGGTAGTCTACAGGCCAGGTGCCAAAAACCCAGCGGATTTTCTATCCCGCCACCCAGGGAAACCAAGTCAGATGGGAGAAGATGGAGACTGTGACGAATTCACCCAGTGGGTAGCACTGACATCGTGCCCCCAGAACATGACGCTCAATGACATCAAAGAAGCCGCCGTCACCGACACTGTGTACACCCGGACACGAAGAGCAGTACAGGAAGGAACCTGGGCAGAATACCTTTGTCACACCAACTCCTGGACTGTGGAAGACAAAGATGCACTCACCAAAGTGTGGCGGATCCGACATGAACTAAGTGCCATGGAGAACAACATATTACTGCGGGGGTCCCGACTAGTCATCCCACAGGCCCTGCGACATCGGGCAGTACAGCTTGCCCATGGAGGACACCAGGGGATCACTAAGATGAAGACGAGAATAAGGGAGGAGATGTGGTTCCTGGACCTGGACGAAATGGTCGAGGGATACGTGCGGAGTTGCATGCTGTGCCAACTGACAAGCGATCCAGACAGGCCCCAGCCTGTCATCACTGAAGAGGCATGTGTGGAGTCTTGGACCAAAGTAAGCATAGACTTTGGAAGTTTTCCAGGAGAGGGGCACACCCTAGTGATCATCGATGCCTATTCTAAGTACCCGGTAGTAGAGGTTGTAGCCTCCACGACTTTCAGCCACGTGGGACCAGCGCTCGAAAAGATCTTCACAATGTTCGGATACCCTCAGGAGGTGCGCAGTGACAACGGGCCTCCATTCCAAGGTACCGAATTTGCTGCGTTCCTTCAGAAGAGGGGAATTCATCACAGACGCATCACCCCGCAATGGCCCCAAGCCAACGGGGACGTGGAAAGGTTCATGCGCACACTTAACAAGACTTTCCGCATAGCCCTATTGGAGCAAGCCGATCCAGAACAAAGGCTGCATGAATTTCTGCATGAATACAGGAGCACCCCTCATTGCACCACCCAGAGAAGTGCACGGAGCCTCATGTTCCACGGACCCCGGCGAGATCTCCTGCCTAACAGCCCGGAGTGGACACCGACTCCAGCTCTTGCGGAGGGCACCCAGGAAAGGAGAAGACGGGGCAACCAGCGAGCCAGCCGTACCCGGAGGGCAAACCTCAACTGGATGGAGCCCGGAACATCTGTTATTCTAAGAAATAGGTGGCCAGGAGGGAAATTCCAAACCCGTTTCGAGCCAGGCACCTGGAGGGTCACCTCATCCAATGGAACCATGGTGACAGTGCGGAAGGGAGTAGAAGAGGTGTCCCGGAATACCTCATGGTTCAAAAGGGTCACACCAACCGAAGTCGAAGGCGTCACCTCAGGTCAAGGAGAGGCCAATGGGAGTGTGACGACAGAGAGCGAAAGCGAAACACCAGGAACCGAACAACACTTGGAAGAAGAGGAAGAGGGGGAGCCGCCGGCGCCCGAGATCATGGTGAGCAGTCCGGGCCAGAGCACCAGGAGTGGAGGACTCCGCTCGCAGAGTTATGGGTTGAGGCCAAATCTGCGACCCAATCAAACACTCAGAGACTATGCCTGTTTGCTAAGACCCTGATCTTCCAATGAGGCCCAGACAAGCGATGGTCGTACTACATCTGCAACCTGATATGCACAGTACGGTGAACTTTTGTTGCGAACTGTTTTAAAGAAAAGGTTGTATTTGGATAGGGATGTAATGGTCCCCGTTCTAGTTGTTGTATACACCACCGCCACACATCCACACATACGCAGGCCAGGCGTGGCCTGCGGGGAGGTAATAAAAGGAGGCCGTCCGCAAGTGGGCGGCACTTCCGACTCTGACCATGAGCGTGTTATTGTGTGGTTATTGCTATGTATAGTGTCCTATGATTTCTCCTCACCCATATTGGCCTTCTTTCTAGGCTGCTGCCCGCGACAGAACATCTAGCACGTCCAAATATGATTTTGAACAGATTCCACTTCCGGTGTATAGACCGTCATAAGAGTCCCTCGCACTGTATTCCCGCTGTATTCCCTCGATTACCTGTCCCTAGTCACCATTACGGAAACTTTCACTACTTGAAACACAGATTAAAGGGCGCCTAAAATGAAACATAACATGCGCATAGAAAGCTTTGTCCCACTCTTGCTCACAAAGAACACACGCTAAACTCCAAGACGAATGCTTCAGCATAGGACGCATAACGTGTCTGCACAGTAATGACTATGTAGTGCACAACACAAAAGTATCTAGGCGCCCATAAAAAAGATGAATTCTGAACATCTGTCAACCCCTATGCTTTCTTTCCCTGGTCAATCTTCTGATGTGATTATATTTCTTCGTCTTATTCTTTAGCACTATAGTGTATTTTCCTTGTTTATAGTCAGTTCGTGCTTAACGGAAAGCTCGGTAGAGCTAATGTTTTATGAAATTAACTACCACAACGTGGCAAATCATGCAAATACATAATTTCAAAGAATACATGCTGCAGATATTTGGCACCCGACCTGCGCTTAAGATCTTTTCGGTCATAGAAAGGCTGTTTCTTTTTCAACGAGTGTGTCGTTTCACCTGTTGCTCATTTCTTGAAGCGCACGTTTCCAGAAGATAGGCGTACACCTATGAAAATAAAGAAAGAAGTCCATGTCTGCCATTTTACGTTTTTCACCTGCAGTGATTTTACTTAACTCATGCCCATGCCAAGATGGCACTTGTTGAACAGTCAATGTGTTCCATGGGCATAAACCATATGGTGGTTGCACACTTTAAAGAGCGCTTTAAAAATGATACAGTGAATCCTGTTTGTATTACGATCAACTTGCAGCAACAATATTGTTTTTTGTAGATTAAAATGGGTTAAAAGGAGCTGTTTTAAAATATCGAAAATGCTACTTTTGGTCATTGGCTGATTCCTAGACACAGGGCTGGATTTAGGATTAGTGGGGGTTGGGGCGACAAACTTTGTTGGCACCCCCCAATGACTTGCTGCAACACAGATTCCCGCACTACCACCCTCCAAGTGTGACCCTCAGTGTTCCATAGGTCCTACCTCACATGTATTTCATTTGTTTTATAGCACTACTGTCAGAGCACTTTACATCACACACGCATTAGACAGTTAATGAATCATACATGTGTAATTCAGTGCATAGGAAATGTTACATACGATAAAGAGGACTATGAGGTGTAGGATTCAGATGTCATCCAGACAGCTAAGCATTATATTTTAAGACTTTGGTCTGGAGAAGCACAAACTCAGAATGTAAAAGTAACACACTGGTTGGGGTTGGCTTTATCAATAAGAATGGTTTCATACCCAACCAAATCCTTTTTAGCAACATCGGGATAGTTAGAAACTTTGGAAAATCAAAAAGTTCTAACTTACACCTTGCAGTTTGTATGCAGCTCTTTCATTCCAGTTTATAGCTCACTGTGCTATATTAGGATTATGACTTAAAAAGTGCAAGTCACAAAAAGATCTCTTTGACAAAGGCAGGGATGAAGTGAGCTATTAAAAATACAATTCTATGATCTGCATGTTGCATGTTCTTTACAGCAAGCATATCAACCCACTGTGCAACTGTATTTTGAGTCAAAGCTGCCACTAGACAAAACTCTACCTCTCTCCAGTAGGAACATTATTAACCAGCGATATCCAACATTTTTATTCTTGACTGAAACTGCTTGTCAGACAAGGAACTCTGCAGCAGGGTCTTTTAAACCCATAAGTTATTTGTAAACGCAGCACCCCCAGGGCCGTGTCACAGGCCCGCAGCCCCCGTGGTGTAGGGAGTGGCCAAGCTCCAGGGGCCCCCTCAGCACAGCACTATGGCCAGAGAGCTCCTGACGGAGTCCGGAGGGTCCCCTCCACGTACTTTGCAGGGGGGCCCCCTCAATGTTTGTTACGCCAATGTGGGGAATATCCCGTCTGGTTCCCCACTTGATCATCTCCCCCCATCTAAGCTTAGTTGTTTGGACGAACCAGTCAACGAGATGATTGCTAAGCTTCTTAATTCCTTCCTAAATATGGGCCAGCTGCCTCTTAATTTGAAGCACGTTCTTGTGCTTCCATTGTTGAAAAAGACTGGCTTAGATCCTCTTTGCTGTTCAAATTACAGGCCTATATCTCTCCTCTCCATTTTTCCTAAATTATTAGAAAAACACATTAAGTCTCAACTTACAGTACATTTGACAAAATTTAAGCTTTTTCTTCCATCACAGTCTGGTCACAGTACTGAATCTGCTTTGTTGGGGGTCACTGAGCACATTAGGCAGCAACTTGACTGTGGGGGTACAGCAGTGCTCATCCTATTGGATTTGAGCGCTGCCTTTGACATAGTCTCCCATTCTATCCAAGTGGATCACCTTGAAAGTTCTGGCATTGTGGGTATAGCCTTGCAGTGGCTGATCTCGTTTTTAAAGAATCGCTCCTTTCCAGTTTTTTTCACCTTGCAAAATATAGTCCTGAGGCATTAACATCTGAAGTACCGCAGGGTTCAATTCTGAGCCCTCTGCTTTTCAACCTTTATGTTAGCCTTTTGGCAGATATTGCAGAAAAATCGGGGTTGACCATCTTTTCATATGCCGACGATACACAGATTATTTTCTCGTTATCACCGGCTCAACACCAGGATCCTTCTTTACTTAAAATTGGTCTGCACAACATCTCTTTATGGATGTCCAGAAATGCCTTGAGGCTGAATGGTTCCAAGACTGAATCAATCAATCAAGAGTATTTGTAAAGCGCTACTCACCCGCTAGGGTCTCAAGGCGCTGGGGGGGAAGGGGGGGGGGGGCTCCTACTGCTCAAAAAGCCAGGTCTTGAGTTGCTTCCTGAAGGAGAGATGGTCCTGGGTGAGTTGTAGGTGGGTGGGGAGGGTGTTCCAGGTCTTGGCCGCCATGTAGGTAAAGGTTCTTCTCCGGTGGTGGTTCTGCGGATCCGTGGGACGGTGGCGAGGGCGAGGCTGGCGGAGCGAAGCTGGCGGGTTGGCGTGTAGAACGTGAGGCGGTTGTTGAGGTATTCGGGGCCCAAGTCGTGGAGAGCCTTGTGTGTGTGGGTGAGGAGTCTGAACGTGATCCTTTTGCTGACGGGGAGCCAGTGCAGGTCCCTCAGGTGGGCGGAGATGTGGCTGTGCTGGGGGATGTCCAAGACGAGTCGTGCTGAGGCGTTCTGGATGTGCTGGAGTCTTTTCTGTAGTTTGGCAGTGGTCCCAGCATAGAGGGCGTTCCCGTAGTCCAGACGGCTGGTGACGAGGGCCTGGGTGACCGTTTTCCTGGTTCCAGTGGGGATCCAGCGGAAGATCTTACGGAGCATGCGGAGGGTGTTGAAGCAGGAGGAGGTAACGGCGGTAACTTGCTTGGCCATCGTGAGGGAGGAGTCAAGGATGAAGCCCAGGTTGCGTGCGTGGTCCGTGGGCTTGGGTGGGGGGCCCAGAGCAGGGGGCCACCAGGAGTCGTCCCAGGCGGAGATGGATGGGCCGAGGATGAGGACTTCCATCTTGTCTGAGTTCAGTTTCAGGCGGCTGAGCTTCATCCAGTCTGCGATGTCTTTCATTCCGTCCTGCAAGCTGGTTCTGGCGAAGGTGGGGTCGTTGGTGAGGGAGAGGATCAGTTGGGTATCGTCGGCGTAGGAGAGGATGTTGAGGTTGTGCTTGCGTGCTATGGCTACGAGGGGGCTCATGTAGATGTTGAAGATGGTGGGGCTGAGCGAGGAGCCTTGAGGTATGCCGCAGATGATCTTGGTGGCTTCTGCGAGAAAGGGTGTGAGACGGACTCTTTGGGTTCTGTCGGAGAGGAAGGAGGTGATCCATTCCAGGACCTTTCCTTGGATCCCAGCTTGGCGGAGGCCGGTTGTCAGGGTGCGGTGGCAGACCTTGTCGAACGCAGCCGAAAGGTCGAGCAGGATGAGGGCGCCGGTTTCTCCGTTGTCCAGCAGGGTCCGGATGTCGTCGGTGGCCGCGATGAGTGCAGTCTCGGTGCTGTGGTTCGCTCGGAATCCGGACTGCGATGGGTCGAGGGAGCCGTTCGTCTCCAGGAAGGCTGGCAGTTGTTTGTTGACGGTTTTCTCGATGACTTTTGCAGGGAAGGGGAGGAGCGAGATGGGGCGGAAGTTCTTGAGGTCTGAGGGGTCTGCGATGGGTTTCTTCAGGAGTGCGCTGATCTCTGCGTGCTTCCAGCTCTCCGGGAAGGTGGCGGATATGAAGGAGTTGTTGATGATGTCCGGAAGTTTGGGTGCAATGATGGAGTCAGCTTTGTTGAAGATGTGGTGTGGGTAGGTATCGGCTGGGGAGCCCGAGTGGATGGTGTTCATCGTGTGGGTGGCATCTTCCGTGCTGACCTGAGTCCAGGCGCACATGGTGGTGGGGGGGTGTAGGTTCAGTGGTGGGGTACGTGTTCTAAGCGCCAAAGCTGTCGTGTATGACAACGATATAACAGTGAAAAAAGGTGGCCAGAGAGTTGCAGAGGTCTTGAGAAGGCGTGATGTCGTTATTGCTGGCGTTGGAGAGCTCTTTCACGACGTTGAAGAGTTCCTTGCTGTTGTGGGTGTTGTTGTCCAGTCGTTCTCTGAAGGGTGACCTTTTGGTGGTGCAGATCAGCTGGTGGTGTTTGCGGGTGGCGTTCTTGAGGGCTGTCATGTTGTCCGTTGACTGGTTGTGGCGCCAGGCTTTCTTGAGGTCACGGCAGGATTTCTTTGAGATCGTTGGTGAACCATGCGGCTTTCTTGCTGTTGTGGTTGCTGGGAGGGTTTTTCAGTGGAGCAAGGGTGTCGGCGCAGTCGGTGATCCACTGTGTGAGGTTGCGGGCTCCTCCGTTGGGGTCCTTGGTGTTGGTGGGAGGGTTTAGGCGCAAGGAGGTGGTGAGTTGGTCAGTGGTGATCTTGCTCCAGCATCTTCGGGGTTTTTTTTTTTTTTATTATTTTTTTTTTTTAAATATATTTTTATTGCAGAATTATAAACCACAGGATACAATTAATCAGCCAGTTCACTCGTGATATCCCCCCGTCCAATAAGAAATCCCAATCGTACACAGCCATTCAGCCCGCATCCCGGAGGCCGGGCGGCATATTACTTCATTCAGTAGGAAAACATTACGGTGCACGTCCCATAGGGACCATGGTTGAAATGTCGTTTTGCGTAACTGCTTTTACCCCCCCGCCCACTACATCACTCCCGTCAGCCATCCCAGTGATAATCAGTGGTGCCGCCCTTGTCGGGACCTGCCCTAGGCGCTATGGGTTGTCACGCCTGGCCGCTCTCCCCAGCCATTCCACACTCCACACAGTACCCACCGTCCTAGTAGATCCAAGGTGCCCTAACGAGCTACCGTCTAATGGCTTCCGGCCCACCCCAAACTCCCGTTAACCAGCCCCCCCAAAGCCCCCCCTCCCCTGGCAACTGCTAAGGTGTGTGCCTCGTCCTGTCGAATTGGATGGATCCACTACAGTGCGTGGTACAATACTTCTGTGTTCGCCCCGCGGTGTCCATCGGCTTAGTTCTCACCATCCTCATCCTCTACCAAAGAATCACGCAAAGCTTGTACCACTAACTCCCATGCACGCGCCGCATCCAATGCCTTCTCATTCCCCATCTTGACAGCCTGCTTCATCCGGAGCACACTCTCGCAGTCAGACCCCCGCAGCAGTTCATTCTTCCATCTACGCAGTGAGGGTCCCCCCCCTGGACTTCCAATGCCACGATATTTCCCTCTGCGCCAATATCAGACCCAGGTCTATGAATTTGCTTGTCACCTTGGTGTGTTTAGTATGCGGGAACCAGAGCAGCAGGCACGCCGCCATATCGAATTCCACCTCCCTATCAGTCACTTCATTCAGGAGTTCCCCCACCTCCGCCCAATAGGTCCCCAGGTGTGAGCACCCCCAAAACAAATGGTCCATGTCCGCTCCCAGAGACGAACACCGTGGGCATCGAGCATCCGGCACCTGAAAGTACCGCTGTAATTTCTCAGGAGTTAAATAAGCCCTATGAAGCACATAGAAATGTACCTGCTGAAAGCGCGCATTTCTCGTGCCCTTCCACGTGCGCCGCAGGATGTGGCCCCATGCCGTATCCGGTATGGGTCGGCCTACACTCACCTCCCATTTAGCCTTGAGCCCTTGGAGTGGTTCCAGTCCCTCATTCAGCATCCTATTATGGAGGCACGTCACAGCTTTGAACGTACCTGCCGCCATCACCACATATTGGCACGCCATAGTCGTTGTGGGTTCCATGAGCCCCCCTGTCCAGTGCTTCTGTATGGCAGCCACCACTGCCGCGTGTAGTAGGAAACCCCCATCGGGCAGCCCGAACTGGTCCCGGAGTGCTTCGAACGGCGCCAAAGCCCCGTCTATGTATAAGTCGCCCACTACCTGCAGTCCCGCCTCTTCCCAATCCAGCAACGGGGACCAATCTCCCCCGTGCGGCAAAGCCGTCAGCATTCCGATCGGGATCTCCGGTGCATAAGGCCGCGATGCCCTCGCTCTCCGAAGGCTCCTCTGCCAGCACAGCCGGAGCGTCCGCTCTTCCATGGTGAGGGCCCTTAACTCGAGCCTCTGTTGCATGATGATGTAGGACAGCACGTGGCGTTGTATCCCCCGATCCCGGTCCTCCTCCGGACCCCGAAACACCCTAGCTACGTTCTGTGTAAGGACCTGCAACTGCGCCGCAAGATAATACAGCTCGAAGTCGGGCACAGCCATGCCCCCTTCTAGCTTGGGGCGAAGTAGCGTGCTCAGGGCTACTCTACGGCGGCCATGCCCCCATAGGAAGCCAATAATCATTGACCGCAGGTCTCTAAAGACCCCCTGGGGAATCCAGACAGGCAGCGTTCGGAAATAATAGAGGAAGCGGGGGAGCGCCACCATTTTCAACAGTGCGATCCTACCCAGAACCGTCAGCGGGAGGGTCGACCAGAAAGACAAGCTGCCCCGCAGTGCCCGGACACAGCGACCAATGTTGCCCTCCAATAGGTCCGCAGTCGCGTGGTAGATGCGAACACCCAAGTAGGTGATGCAAGAGGGCTCCCATACCACACCCAAATCGCTGCCAGGGATTGGCGATCCCGCTCGCAGCGGGAACACACAAGTCTTCGCCCAATTGACCTTAAGGCCCGACAGCCGGCCGAACTCAGACAACAGATCCATCGCTCCGACCAATGCCCCCGAGGTGTCAGCTAGGTACAGGAGCAAGTCATCCGCATATAGCGATATATAATGCCACTGCCCGCCGCTGACTATCCCCGCGTACCTGTCACCTGACCTCGCATGGACCGCCAAGGGTTCCATCGCCAGAGCAAACAATAGGGGGGAGAGAGAACATCCCTGTCGTGTGCCCCTGCCCACCGGGTACGCCGCAGACACCAGGCCGCCCAAACGCACTCTCGCCGTTGCCGAGGTATATAAGACCCTCGTCCACCTGCGGAACCCCTCGCCCATGCCAAACCTCTCTAACACTCCATCCAGGAAAGACCATTCCAAGCTATCAAAGGCCTTCTCGATGTCCACGGACAGGACCGCCGGAGCTCCCTCCCCGTCCAAGATGGCGTCCATTATTCCCACCAGGCGGCGGATATTCAGCGCCGTGCTCCTCGTGGGTATAAACCCGGCCTGGTCCTTGTGTACCAGGCCCGTCATATGTGGGGCCAGCCTGGTGGCTAGGATTCGGCTCAGGATCTTATAATCTACCGTCAGCATGGATAGCGGGCGATAAGATCTCACATCCGCGGCATCCCGGCCAGGCTTTAGGAGCGGTACAATCAAGGCCTCCCGCATGGACCCAGGTAATGCCCCCGCCTCGAAAGCTTCCGTATACACCACCAGCAGCCTGGGAGCCAAGCTGTCCACATACTGTTGATAAAATTCAATCGGCAGTCCGTCCACCCCGGGCGTCTTGTTGCGGGCCATATGTTTGATGGCCACCCGTATTTCCGTGAGCGTGATCGGGCTACCCAGCTCCTTCGCGTCCTCCTCGTCCAGGACCGGAAGCTGCCTCTCCTCCAGGTATTCCGCAATGTCCTGAACCCCCACTCCCAGCTGACTCTGGTATAATTCCTCATAATACCCCCTAAAACGTTCCAATACCGCTGCCTGGGAGTACACCATTTCTCCCTGCGCATTATTAATGCTGAGGATCGGGCAGCCCCTAAGTTCCGGGTTAGCTAGTCTGGCCAAGAGGGTACCCACCTTGTCCCTTTCTGCATGTGCCCTGATGATATACTGCCTGTAGTCATAACACCTTAAACGTTCCGTCTCGGTGGCAACCACTTCCTTCGCTTCCAATAACTGGGCCTGTAAATCTGGCCTAGCCGGCCTGCGGCGCTCCAAGTCCCTCAAAGTTTCTTCCGCTTTCATTAGGTCGTTCAACACAGTCGTGCGAGCATTCGAGAACCTACCCAAACACACCCCTCTCACCACCACTTTCATTGCATCCCATTCAGTGGACCTACTCGTGGCCGTGCCCTCATTCACTCCGAAATAGCTATCAATGCCCTGCCGAACCGCGTCGCTGAACACAGAATCCTCAAGCGTCTCCGGCCGAAGCCGCCATGTTGGTATCACTCAGCGCTCTCTCTGCCACTGAATGTGTACCAATAGGGGGTTATGATCGGAGATAGTCCTAGCCAGGTACTCCGCATGGGAAATCAATGGGGCTAGGGATCCACCGCAGAGCACCGAATCAATCCTGATATGCAGATCATGGAGAGCAGAATAAAAGGAATAATCCCTGGCTCCCCTGTGCCGCTCCCTCCAAACATCCAGCAACCCCCATCGTTCCTGCCAGTCCTTCCTGTGCGCGGCCAGCCTGCGCACCGGGGAGTCCACCAGGGGGGGATGGGACCTATCCAGAGCTACATCCGTGATCGAATTGAAGTCCCCCCCTAACACTATCGGGCCCGCCAGGAAAGAGGCCAAGGACCCCGAGAGGCTATCAAAGTATCGAGCTTGTTCAGTGTTCGGTGCATATACACAGCAGAAAACCACATCCCGTCCATATAACCTCCCCTCTACCGCCACAAACCGGCCATCCGGATCCACTACTTGATTCAGCACTTGAAAGGGTATCCCCGCCCTCACCCAGATCAACACCCCCCTGGCATACGCTGAGTAAGTGGTGCCAAACACCTGGCCCGCCATCTTTTCTGCAAGGCAGCGCACTCTTTTTTGGTGAAATGAGTCTCCTGGAGCATAGCAATCTGAACCCCCCTGCGTACTAGATATGCATGTACTTTGTGACGTTTCACCATAGTCCGTAGCCCCCGGACATTCCACGTCAGACATTTCAAATTAGGTAATGTCCCCATTCCAACTTCGTACAGTCCGATTCAAATAACGAAGGTTCATAGCCCCCCCAATGCAGTTGCCCCCCCCCGAACATTCCCAAAACTGAAAAACTTCCCAAACCCCACTCCCCAGGACAGAGCACACGAACACAATGGCCGCCCCCATCCAAACCTTGAACCAACTTCTCGCACTCTTACCCTGTGGTCTCCACCACAGTCGGCCTTAAGGGCCCAAGGGGGGTGAGTCACCGCCGACCCCAGCAAGCGGAGCCCGCGCCCCGCGCCTTCATCCCCTCCGAAGCACACAGCTCCCCCTCCCGGCAACCCGCCCTCCATCAACAGGATACCACCCTACCATGAAGTCTCGATCTAGTCCCAATTCTATCTCAGCCGCAGAAAATACCATCCGATGTCTGTGGGGTCACTATCGGCCCCTTCGAGCTTTCCGCCTCTGAGAGTTCCTCTCCCGTCCTGCTGCCTTCCCCTCCCGAGTCCGTTTCTGCCCGTTCACTGTTCTGTTGCGACCCTGTAATGGCCGCCGTCGCTGCGAGCGCATCCCTCTTCTCCGCCGCCATTTGAGCCTCCCGTTTCTCCCGCTGGCGCCTGTTGCGGGATCTGATGCGTTGTGACTGCCTCACCCGGGGCTGCTTGGGTTGGTCTCGCCTGCTTTTATGCGATCTGTCCGTCCCCGCTCTATATGACTCCAGCCATTGCCAAACTTCATCCGGGGTCTGAAAAAAGTGCGTAGAGCCATCCATTATGATCCACAGCTTAGCCGGGTAGAGCAAGGAGTACTGGATGCCTTCCTCCCTGAGCTCCTTCTTCACCGCGAGGAACGATGCCCTGTTCTTCTGGACCGCTTGAGTGTAGTCCGGGAAGATCGTAACCTTACTGTTCTCCACCTCATACGGGCCCGACGTCCTGGCCCGCTGGATGAGGAGATCTCGGTCCTTGTAGTGGAGGAGCCGCACCACCATCGATCGGGGGGGGCGGCCAAGCCCCGGTGGGCGAGCAGGCACTCGGTGAGCTCGCTCCAGGGTTAAAAAGGGAGTAAGCCCCTCCGGCGCCACCACAGTGCGGAACCAGTTCTCCATATAGGCCACCGCATCCTCCCCCTCAATCCGTTCCGGCAGGCCTACGACCCGTACGTTGTTCCGTCTATTGCGGCCTTCGGCATCCTCCGCCCTCCGCTCCAGTGAGTCCAGTCGGGCCAAAATGTCCGTGATCCTGTGCTCCGCGGTCACCACTGATGGCTTCAGGTCCAGCAACAGTTGGTCATGGTCCTTGACCCTGTCCGCCAGCTTCGCGTGATCCGCGCGTAGCAGCCCCAGGCCCGTGGCCACTTGGGCAATGTCATGGTGCAATGCTTCCTTAGTTGAGGTGATCGCATCAAGTATGGCATCCAAACGCCGGTTCAGCCGCTGTTCTTGGTCAAGCTCCGGGGAGGGACTCTCGCTCAGCCGGGTTGATGTCGCCGAGTCCCCCTCAGCGCGACTCCCGGGCATCGGCCCTCCGATCGCCGCCATGCCAGGGTGCTGCGTCACAGGTCCAGGCGCCCGTTTTGCGTTGGCGCCCGTGGTTCCGTGCCAGTCTCCGGGCACCGGGCTGTGCAATGTCCCCACCGACGCTCTCAGGAGCAATGACCAGTTAGACGAGCTCCGTTCCGTCGCCCCCCTCCGAAGCCTGAGGGGGGAAGGATGAGTCTTAGGGCGGTGGCCAACGAAGGTCCCCAAGCTCCTGGGCAGATCAGGTCAGCGTCCCCTGGTCTCAGGACACAGCACCGCCGATCCTAGTGCCTCGATCAGCCGAGTGCAGGATCTCTTGCCAGTCGGCGACAACTTGGCTCAGGGCTGAAGTTCGGGGCCGTCCGACCTCCTCGCCGCCATTTTCTTCGCACCCTCGGCAACACCTCGGCCGCCTCTTCACTCGATCTTCTCGGGGCCAGCAGTCCCCCAGCGACTCTCCGATTGTGCCCAGCTGTCCCCTTACACTTCAGAGGGCAGGAGCGTCGTCTTCGGGTCGCCTAGGGTCCCGAAAACAGAAGAATTAGCGGGATTCCGCGCGGAGCTGCGAGCTCACGCCGCCATCCCGATCGGCGTCCAAGCTACGCCCCCCTCTTCGGGGGGTTTGTTGAGGTCGTGGTGGGTTGTTGTTTTCCTGAAGTTGAAGTGTACGCAGCTGTGGTCGGTCCAGTGGAACTCGGTGGTGTGGCTGAAGGAGATGTGGTTGCTGGAGGAGAAGACAGGGTCGAGCGTGTGGCTGGTGAAACGGGTGGGGCTGTTGACCAGTTGCTTGAATCCGAGGTTGGCGAGGTTGTCTAGTAGGGCGGTGGTGTTGTTGTCCTGGTCGTTCTCCAGGTGGAAATTGAGGTCTCCTAGGAGGATGTCGTTGGGGGAGGCGAGGGAGAGTGGGCTGATGAAGTCTGCGGTGGCCTCACTGAAGTGTGAGTGTGGTACTGGGGGCCTGTAGATGAGGGTTCCTCTGAGGGTGGTCTTGGGGTCAGTGTGAATCTGGAAGTGCAGGTGCTCTGCGGTGGTGAGGGTGTCGTCGGTGTTGGTCGTGATGCGGATAGTGTTTCTGTGGGCGATGGCGATACCTCCTACGGTCTGGTTGACGCGGTGCAGGTGAAGTAACAGCCAGTGTGGAAACAATCTGGGTCCTGCATAAAATGCACATAGTACCCGCTTCAGTTTGCTACATATCACGGTTGTGCTACTTGTCTTTTCACACTATGCTTGCTCTAGAAATGACAGTACACTGTGAGTGCTCTTGGGTGAATTCCATTCAGACAAATCCGCTGAGCTATGCCTAGTACCTATAACTGACTGGGAAAGCTGTCAAATAACCTTAGGTCCCCACTGACCTCACATCCTGGCTTTATGTAAGATTGGTGTATGCCAAATCCACTTGTTTAACCAGCATTATTTTTGTTCACAAATAACCTTCAAGTATGAGAATTCCTTTCCCCAGAGTAGATATTTTACAAACACTCATATTATTTTTATCTTCACCTTTTACCCTATCATGTTAATTATGCTCAGTGTAATGGTAAGTTGTTGGTCTCATCGTTAAATATGCTGAATTTTGATCAATCAAATTGCCACGTACTAAAATAACATATGTAGGAAAATGGGTTACTAGTTGAGAGGGGTGAAATCCTACTCAAGAAGGAACCACAATCCTTGTCAGGGTGAAGTCACATGCAAACCCTAGATTAACTTGTTCAACAGAGGGGATGTGTCGGTTTCCAAGACGATGCATCGAACAGCAAGCACATTGCACTGGTTCTGCTGGAGATGTGTTCACCACGGAAGACATGGATCGGTTTTGCTTGATCCATAGATGGGCTAGCACAGCACCTTCAGGCCCACTTCCATGGGTCCAGGAGAGGGGTGGCACTGCTTGGCAAGGTAAACTCACAGATGGCAGAGTCCAGGTGCTAGAATCAAGGTTGTTGGAGTCTTCTGTTCCTGAGGCTCAGATCAGGAGGCCAACCGACTAGCTCTTGGAGCCACTTTGGGGTCCAGGGTTCAACAGAGGCTGATTCAGTCCTTCTCACTCAGGCAAGATGTCAGCAGGTCAGCACAGCAGTACAGTAGTTCCTTCATAGCAGCTGTAATGCACTCACCTGGTCCCAACTGTGGAGACGATACTGGAACCAAAGCTGGACCTCCTATCCCTCCCGAGGACAATGCAAGTCAAGGAACGGAAACCTTAGATCCCACACTGTCCACAGGAGGCATGGGGGTGCGGATAAAATAAGAAACGAGAGACTTGCAGTACTGGATCTTCTGTACAACACTGCATAACCAGATTTGTCACTTCTGAGACCTTCTCCGTTTGTGAAGTAGATTTGCACTGGACCAGAACCTCTGGCTTTGCAAGATGGAATGCACTGGAAATAGCAAAAGAAGGAAGTTACTATGAGTACACTAACAGGTAATTTCAGTGACATAAACTTACAGGTTTCATCAGCAGCATGGCAAGAGAGCAAAATAACTAAAATCCTGATATGGAGTGTGGCACTTCTAGGAATAAAGTTGAAATACAGACTAGAGTTTTTGGCAGTCCCAGTGATCAACTCGTAACATAGGTTGGAGTTATTTGCACTCCCTAGGATACACTCGGAACACATGTTGGAGTTACTTGCACTCTCAAGGATACACTCAGAGCAAAAGTTGGAGTAACTTGCACTCACAAGGATTCACTCTGAACACAGGGTGCTTTACAAGGTTCATGCATATATCAAGGACTCAGAAGGGCTTTCTCATTGCACTAATGTTCATCAGAGAAACACAAAACTCAAGTCTTTAATCCTTGGACAAAACTTTCTAGTGCCTAGGTTGCAGAAAGTGTCCGGAGGATAAACACACAAGAAGCGCTGGAGAGAATGACAGACCGGACATGGAGGAACAGTAAATAGTCTCTGAAGTTGGGATAGTTGTTCCTATTTACTACTATTGGAGGTTGAGTGAGCACTAACCTGATATCAAGTACACAGCCTAGTTCTTCCACTTGACTGAAATTCAAAGAAGATCTTGAGGCTTTGACTCAGGGAGTACTGGGGGTCCGAAGTAGCTTTTTGCAGAAGGGAGTATGGAGGAAGACATCAAAGGGAGCTGGTGCCATGGTAACCACAGGCTCCCTTGGACTTGAAGGACACCGGAGTACTTCTGGATTTCAGCAGGATTCACCAGGTCAGTGGGAAGGGTAAAGCATGTTCCTCAAGGAGCGAGGCCAAGCCACGATGTTGCGTTGGGCGGAGAATAAATACTTTCTTGAAATTTCAATGAATGTAGCTAGATCACGTGGGGCACATGGCCATCTGCAAGGTTTTCTGTCTTTTACCTTACAGAATAAGCGGGTGCAACTTGCTGATCGGAACAAAATAATAGGAAACAAATGTATTGTTTTCACTCAAACATGCATAATGGAAAACAACACCAAGGCACCAGTAACATTGGGAGTAAGGCCATTGGCTCATGGTATGCTGGGCGAAGCTTGGAGGGATTCAAGCACAATAGAATTGCAGGTGCTGGGGAAGCATTGTCATGACGGTGCTGCGGGAGCATCAGTCATGAGGGTGTTACGGGAACACAAGTTTTGAGGGTGCTGGGGGAACATCAGTCATGAGAAATGTTGGGGAAACATCAGTCATGAGTTTGTTGGGGTACCATCATTCATAAGGGTGCTGGGGAAACATTGGTCATTATACTGCATGCCATTGGAATACAGCAACATGAGCCCGGCACGCTAGACCACTCAGGGGGCGATGAAAGGAGTCATGAAAGAGAAGGTGCAGGGCGGGATTGTGACAGAAGCAGTCCAGTAGAGTGGCAGTCTATTCAGCAGAACAGCAGTCCCTTGTCCTGGCAGAGGGTCTATAGGTACAGAAGGGTACTGAAGAGTTGGCATCTTATGTCCAATATTTACACCTGGTGCCCTGCCTATGGAAGGCCGGAGAAGCATCTCATGGTTCCTGTTTGAAGTCCCCAGACATCCTGCTTTCCCTGTCCTGGCTCCAGGCTTACTACAGGGGGTATCCAGGCTTTGTGTGGAGGCAGGACACAGCTTATTCAATTGTAAGCTGGGCTGTGCCCAGATCCGCCCTCCCATCCTGCCAGTCATGGCCCATCCAGGCACACTTAAGCTCTCTATTGTGTGTGGCTGTCTAGGAGGAATACACAAAGTCCAACTGTCAGCTATACCCAGTCATGTGACCCAGGGATAGGCTTCAGGCACTAAATTGCTAAGGCAGAAAAATGCCAACTTTCTAAAAGTATACAAAAAAGTGATGGATGGAATGCTTGAATTAATCTCAGTCACTAGTAATCACTCGTCCCACATCCCAATCCACCATTATTTTGCACATTTTGCCACCTCAGTTTAGACCCTTAGACCTTAATGCTGCTCCAAAAGGGACAGTCCAACCTCTACTGCAAAGGCAGGTCCTCCTTGAAGTGGAACACAAGCAACCCAGGACCAGTTTTGCCCTGTTTCCAAACTGAGGTAGTATGGTGGGTAAAACAAATGATGGATTGGGATGTGGCCCCAAGTGAATGCCAGTGGCTGAGATTAATGCAAGCATTCCATCCATCACCTTGTGATTTTTATATCTGCTGCTCTAAATGCGCTGGGTATGCCCAGACATGGGTCCTAGGTTCACTGTGGAACTGGAACCAAGTTATACCTGGCTGAAGAGCTCTAACTAGGGTGAAACCGGTTGCTTGTGTTCCGGTTCAGGGAGGACCTGGCCTGGTAGTTCGGGCTGGACTGTTTCCACGAGGAGCAGTGCCAAGACTGATTGACATATGGCTGGGTCCAAACTGTGGTGGCAAGGTAGGCAAAAAAAGATGGATTTGGATGTAGCCCTGAGCGACTGCCAGTGGCTGAGAATAATTCAAGGATTCCTCCCATCATCTTGTTGTTTTTTAACTTTCTAAAAGTGGCATTTTCAAAATTGTAATTTAAAATCCGACTTCACCATGAGAGAGGAATTTTCATTGCATCTCCAAAAACACCAAACATGAACTGGTTACCGACTTCGAGTTGGAAGTTAGAGCTTATTAAATGTAATAAGGTAACTCCAATGTTATCCTATGGGAGAACAAGGGCTGGCAGTAATGAAAAACAAATGTAAGAGGTTTTCTTTTTACCACAGGACATGTACAATTTAAAAGTACATGTCCAACATATTAAACACATTGCACCTTTCCCTCTAGGATTTCTAGGGCCTACCCAGGAGTGACTTACATGTATTAAAAAGAAGGTTTGGGTGTGGTAAAATTGTTATTTTGTCATGTTGAAATGACAGTTTAAAACTGTACACATAGGCTGCCATGGGAGGCCTGACACAGGTTTGAAAGGCTGCTTAAGTGGGTGGCACAAACAGTGCTGCAGGCCAACTAGTAGCATTTAATTTATAGGCCCTGGCTACCCATTGTATCATTTTACTAGAGACATACAAGCAAGTTAAAGTTGCCAATTGGGTATAAGCCAATCTTACAATGTTTTAAAGAGAGGACACCTATACTTTAACACTGGCTGGCAGTGGTAAAGTATACAGAGTCCTAAGGCAAGCAAAAACACATTCAGCAAAAAGTGGAGAGTAGATAAAAAACCTTTGGGGATGAACCTGCAGAGAGAGCCAGGTTCAGCAACATGTTAACTAGCATCTACAGAATTAAAAAATAAGCAATGGTTTTATGTCTGTGGAAATCTGGGGTTTCTTGTATGGCATAACTGGGGCTTTGAGATCACAAATAAGCTATGTGTCCTCTGCCCTAAAGTTGAAACAAAGTGAGTTTGCATTGCCATATTTGACACTTTGATAAGTCAGCTTTCATTTTGTGGAAAGGTTTGCACAAGGATCATATTTAGTATGGTTGCTTGATGTAAATATTTCTCTACTTGCATCTAACAACATTAAGTGCTTGAGAGCACATGTTTGTGCAGCAGAACCCAGAGGTTTTTGTCTAAAAGTGTCAAATAGGCAACAAACTTTATTTTCATGATTTTTATGGGAATCTCCAGGTCCCAAACGAACCCTATCCCAGTCCCCAAAATTCCATCCTGTGATCTTCAACATATACATGGAGTCACTTTGTACTCTACTAACAGCATCAAGACCCACCAATATACCGATGCTACACAACTCTGCTTTAAAGTTTCCTCTGTGTCAAACATCCAGAGCCTGAACATATCATAACATATTTCTGAACATATCGAGAACTAGATATCCAGCACCTACCTGAAGCTCAAACCAAAGAAGACAGAATTCCTATCATTTGCCAAGAACAACAAACAAGATACAGTACGAACCTGGCTGCTTCGAACCTCCAATTTCTCAGGGTGAATCCAAGTATGCACTTGGATTCACCCTGGACACCCACCTCCCCCTGAAGGAATACACTGACAAGACAACAAAGACAGTAATGCAGGTCAAGATATATCTGTCACCAACAAAGGACTTCTCAAAGAGAATTGAGTAGTAATTCCAAGCAGTGCAGATAATTGCGCTATGAAGCTAGCTGTTATAGGTTACAAGATATATTGAAAACAAAATAAGGCTTAGGCAGAGTGTATGGTTTCCTATCACAGATCAGTAGGTGGTGACTACTAGATGGCCATTATCTTCTGCTGGTCACTGACAACTACAGTTGATAGATGGCGGCTGAGATTATTCCATCAAAAATTTCAGAGGAGGCTATTCCTTAATAAATCCATTTTCATAATGTCTTCTTTTCCAGGAGCCCACATATTGCACAGTAGCTTTCCACACTACACCTCAAACATAGGAAAATAATTCATTGTTATCCAAAAGCAAATGGTGAGGTAGAAGGCTTTATATGGACACTCAATAAAGCACTGTGAATATGTGAACTGGAGAGGAACAATCTAGAATTGGCTATCTAAAGGTTTTCAAGAAACACGTAAACACTCCGATTGCAGCTTCCAAAAAAACTCTAGCAAAAATAAATATAAAGATAGCGTGCCGAGGAGAAGTATGTATCAAACTCCATGATTTGCATACATTTCCCTGCAGAGTCCTGGATATTATTTAACTATTTAGAGAGTTGGAAATATACCTAGGTGTCTGTGTGTTTCTACAGTTATTAGATTACTGCGTTTATGTGTTTTTGAAAAGGGCCCAAACATTTTAAAGGATCTTGTTTCCTTAGTTAACTCAGGGGCATATTTACTAGAAAATGAAGCAGCACAGTGCTGCAAGCCACCTTGCTGCCCGAGCTGCGTCATTAGGAAAGTGCTGGGATGCACCGTATTTACAGCAATACCTGGCACACAATTGGCTGCCTAGCACCAATGCAAACACCCTTGCACTATGGTGTAAGAGTGCCTGGATTGCAGGGATGATTGTTTTTGTGTAGGAAGGGATTCATTCCTGTACAAAAACAATAATTGATGGAGTTTTCCTCCTTCTATGCGTGTTGCAGAATGCAGCACACATAGAGCAAAAAAATAAGGAGAAATAAAGATATTTCGCTTTGTTGCACCACTTTAATGGCTCCCTTGGGAAGGCAATAGAAACTGATGCATTTCCAGGTTTACAAAACCTTGGGAATGTGTCAGATTTAATTGGTGTTTTGTGGGAACACCCACAGCAAGACTCATGGAACACTTCTTTCATGCAGAGTAATGTGTGAAAGGGGGCCATATTTACAAAGCCATGAAAAGCCATTCAGGTCGGCTGTACATTGCCTTGTAGATAAAAGTTGCGGTCCGGCAGTGTTCAAGTGGCGCAGGGGCATTGTAAATATGCTCCTTAGTCACCAAAAAGCCACTACCCAAAGGGCCCTAGTTTTCGTTCCCAAACTGCAATAACTGGTGATTTAAATTAACATTAATGTCGGCGACGTTTTGTCTCTATTTTTCATTTTGCATAACATATATATTCATTTACAACGCATATACAAATGTGTTATTTTCATGTAAAGTTAGCCATAGATAATGTAGGCCTCAGTTTAAATGACTCACGCTAACATGAAGATGAACTTTGGCTGCTGTGCTCTTTTTCTATTTCTCTCATTTCAGGAGCCAAACTGCAGTGTTTTGTATTGATTCGAAAGTTACAAAATGGTTTGGTTTCTGTGTAATTATTTAATTGTATGTGTTCCACAGAGAGTAAATTTATGTGTGAAACATACAGACACAATGTATCATCCCGCTACGAGCAGGGCCGGACTGGGAACCAGAACCGGCCCTGGCAAAGTGCTCGGCCGGCCCCCCTCACCCCCTCCGGGAGGAGAGGGGAGGGGGAGAGGTGCGACCGCCCTCTGTGACAGGGCCGGTTTTCGGCCGTTTTTGTTACAGGGCCGTTTTTGCAGCATAACGGCCCTGTAACAAAAACGGCCACAGGGGCCCAAAACTGGACCCAACCATGCGGCCCACCGGGGAATTGCCCGGTGCCCTCAACGGCCAGTCTGGGCCTGGCTACGAGATATCTTTTGAAGGTCATGCAGTTGAAAACGCACATTGTGCCAAGGCTGGGAAGGAGGATGAAGCCGTATTATCAGGGAACGTTTGATCCTGTTTGGCTAGCTTCCTCTCTATGGGAACCATGGGAAGTGTTGAATCTTGGCGAGGATTGTGGGTTTTAATTGTGAATTTCTTAGCTAATTAGATTCAGATGCCCTTTTCCACTCTCTTGAGACTACGGGCCAGATGTATGAATGTACAGATTTGCGATTTCCTAATTGCGTTTTTTTGGAATTGCAATGAAGTAAGTATTTTGCAAAATTTTGAGACGCATTTTATTTCCTTCTGTATTTTAGTAATTGCATTTTGCTATTACCAAAAGTCCGTTCTCAGTTATAAATTGTGACTGCAAAGACAGAAAAGCACTTCCTGTTTCTGAGTAATGACCACAAACCAGGAAGTGCTTTACATTTCAATCATAGAAAGCAGACAGAGTGGAGGTGTTGCACCAATTTGCTTTTTTAAAAAATTCTTTTTATTACAAACACAACTTAGGAGTAACATCGCTCATACAATAGTAGAGATATGTACAAGAATACAAGTTGTCGTCACCACAACCGATTTGTCCAGGATTCACATACAGTTCTGAAGAGATCACCACAACCAATGTCCTTATTGATTGACACACCATATTAAGTACTGTCATTGTAATGATGTGAAAAGCAGGGGCACCAGGACCAGTGCGGAAAGCAGGACAGAGGCGGGCGGAAAATGAGGAGTCGGGGGACAGGATAGGCAGTTGGAGTATGAAGTGGGAAGAGGGCAGATGCAGAAATAAAGAAGGTGCAATAGTTCCCGCCGAGTCCGTGTCGTGTGTGCCCACCCAGACACTACAGCTGGCGACGAGGGTGGGATGCCCGGCAGTGGTGGCGCATCTGGAGCGTCGGACCGCCTGTCTGCTTTACTGCTGTGCGCTTCAAAAAGGGGGTGGTAATGAACAGAGTGTCTGAATTAAAAAGCAGACCACTCTTCCCCAGTCAAGAGATCAGGGCTTGATCCATCACCGTTATTTAGCTCACTGCATCACCCGAGTTCAGAACCTGGCTATATGCAAATTAGTGTCACGATTCTCCTGCCCCTTTCCATGGAAGTCCGCAAGATACCCTTCAGTCATGTACATCTAATACATAACTTAATTGTTTCCCATCTGAAAAAACCCACCCCTGTCCCGTGCACCAGCACCTCTTTATGTATTTTGTGTTTTTGTGTGAGATTTGAGAAAGGTTTTACATGAGACTTAGCAATAAATGTTGTCGTCTTTTTATTCACTTGTTACTTCACATTCTGACCTTGGTTAGACATTTCATGCTTTATTTTTGGTATTTCGCATTGTTTAGACACAGCTGTCAAAAGCCTTCAACACGCGGAAAGCTGAAGGCAAATAAACGCATGTGCGTTTACTTTTTGCCGTCTGAATGCCTTCAGCGCGCCTCGCACGCGGAAGGCTGTAGGCAGTTAAAAACGTGCAAGCGCACGTTGTCTCTGGGTGCGGTCGGTATTTAAACCGCACCCAGACTTCGGGAACTCGCTTTGCCTTAGGATTTCTAGAAGGCAACATCCCGAGTTCCAGCCGGCGGATCTCCAGCTTCAGCGCTCCACCGGAGGACTTCAGTTGAGCATCGCCTAAGCCCTTTTGATCTCCTAGTCTGTGCAAGGAAAGAAGAACTTTACTAGGTGCCCTGCAATCTTCATCATCGGCATGAGAAGACTTGAAAGCTAAGTTTAAATATTCTCAAGGCGCCCAACGCAAGACAGAAAGCAATTTTAGATTGGCTTTTTATAGACATTTCTTTGTTTGATGCCTTTAGGGAGGCAACTTGAATATCTGAGAATTCTTTTTAATTTGTTATTTACAAAAGATTTATTGTGAGTGACTTTGAGCACAAACTTGTTTACTGAATTAAGTATAGTGAGTTATATTTCTCTTTTAGGAGTATTCACTAGAAGGTCATAGTGAGTTACAATTTCTGTCTAAGGGTATTCACAAGAAGGTCATTGTGAATTGTAATTGCATGAGTTGTTGCTTTTCTTGGTGTATTTCATTTTCTTAGGGAAGGTACACAAGAACTCATCTGAACCCACCATTTAATTTTGGAAGGAGTTGATTTTCAAGTAAGTTTAGAGAACAGGGGAGGGTGAACTAGGAGAAAGTGAACTAAAGGAGAAGACTTCATTCTTTTAATAGTAATTTATTTATTCACAGACGTCCCAGACTTCTATCCGGAAAAGTTCCAAGTCATCAATAAAGGACGATTCCAAGACTCCATTCCTGACAAGAAATACTGGACGGAGATAGAGCCAGACTGTTCGCAGGTAGGGCTCAGCTCAGTGGATTCTTAGCTCTTTTAGAAAGTGAACAGGGAGGAATAGGTTTTTAAGTAGGAATACTGTAAATCTAGAATTGGATAGTAAGTTTATGTTCTTGTTAATTCACAGGTCGACAGTCAAACGCCCTACATTCCAGTCAACGTCCAGTACCGGCCCTCCTCCCGAAAGTTCTAGTTAATTCTTAGCTGTAAAATCTAGTCAGCGAGTTTTAGTTAGAGTTTCTGGGAAGTTGGTCCTTTGCGTCTCTGCGAAAATCCTCTACGCTGTCTACAGGAATTCCTGTCATATCTAAGGTAAGAGACAGCATATTTAGCTCTTGACAGAAGGCAAAGCCCAAGAAGAATATTTCGCCCAGACGCAATGGACCAGGTTTCCTTACAGGAAATAGCAGCTGTTCTAAAGGACATCAGGGACGAAAATGTTTCCTTAAGAAACGACATGACTGCGTTACAGGCAGCCATTCAGCAGAGTCCAATTAGTGTACAGGCCTCATCCTCTGACTCTAGGGGGGGATCTCAGATTCAGGTGGTTACCCAAACACCTACACCTTTAGCTTCTCCAGAACACTTTTATGGGGACTGTAACAAGTTCTCCATATTCTTGCAGCAATGTCATCTACATTTCTTAGCCAAAAAATCTGCCTTTCCTGATGACTCTTCCAAAGTTGCCTTTATGTTATCATATTTTGGAGGAGATGCTGCTCTTTGGTCCATTCCTATAGTTGAAAGAGATGATCCAATTTTGTATAATTTCAGGAATTTCGAACGTGCCTTAAAAAAGATTTTTGCAAAACATATGTTTGTGCAGTCTTCTGACAATGAGTTGTTGAGTTTAAAACAAGGGTCTTCTGATCTACTCCATTATATTTCCCAATTCAATCGTCTGGTACTTGAGGCTAATTGGCCATATAATAAAAGAATTTCTATTTTTTATAGAGGCCTTCGGGAAGATCTAAAAGATATGGTAACTCAAATTTTAGAACCCCCTGATGATATCGATGAGTTTATTGATCTTGTGATAAAGCTTAATCATCGTCTTAGTGAGAGAAAAGGCGAAAAAGGGAATAGTGATCATAAAATCTTATTTGTAAAAGATAGGAATGCGTCATCAGTTAAGGAGGTAGGCTCTAAGACAGATCATGTAGAACCTATGCAAATAGGAACTGTTCGAGGTCCACTCTCTAAGGACGAAAAAGAGAAGAGACGAAAATTAAATCAGTGTCTTTACTGTGGTAAGACTGGACACCTTGTAAGAGACTGTCCAACTAGACCAAATAAGTTCAAGTCAAAATCCTCAGATCTAGCTTTAACCCAAGAGTCGTCGGAAAACTAGAAAACTCGATGAATGAAGAGGTCGGTTCATCGAGTGTAATTTCCAGTTTGGCCTCTACTGTTCCACCTTTGGGATGTAAGCATTTTGGTATTCTAGTCGAGTTAAGAAGTCAATCGCCTTCCTCTCAGATTAGAAAGGTAGAAGCTTTAATAGACTCAGGAGCCACGGGAAACTTTATGGACACTCAGTTTTTCTCCCAGTTAGGCTTTGAATCTATTTTAAAAGATCATCCAGAAATTGTTAGAGCAGTAGATGGTAAGGAATTAACTTCAGGACCGATTAGCCGACAATCCGAAATTCTTAACATGGACTGTTCACCCATTCATCAAGAAAAGATCCAATTTGACATCATAGACGCCCCTCAGTTCAAGATGATTCTGGGGATTCCTTGGTTGATAAAACACAATCCAAGTATAGATTGGGTATCCCAGACTTTAACCTTTCAGTCTTCTCATTGCATTAATAGATGCTTCCTTCTTGAAAGATCTGGAGAGGTTATTCAAGGGTTTAACTTTCCTTCTGATTCATCTAGAGTTTTGGCTATCGAAGGGGTTCCATCTGTTAACTCAGATCTTCAAGACGTATTTGACAAGAAAAAGGCAAACACTCTCCCTCCACACAGAGACTTTGATTGTAGAATAGACCTTGTCCCAGGGGCTACTCTGCCTTGTAGTAGAATTTATGCTTTAACGGAAAAAGAAAATGTTCATCTTAGAGAGTACTTGGATGAGTATCTGGCAAATGGCTTTATTCGTCATTCCAAGTCTCCTGTCTCGTCAGCTCTCTTTTTCATTCCGAAAAAGGGAGGTGAATTGCGCACGTGTATAGATTATAGAGCTTTGAACAATGTGACAGTAAAGAACCGGTATCCTTTGCCTTTGATTCCCACTTTATTAGACCAGATCAAAAAGGCTACCATTTATACAAAATTGGACTTGCGGGGAGCTTATCATTTGGTACGAGTTCGAAAGGGCGATGAATGGAAAACAGCTTTTCGTACAAAATTTGGACTTTTTGAATATCAAGTCATGCCCTTTGGTCTTTGCAATGCCCCTGCAGCCTTCCAATTTTTTATAAATGAGGTTCTGCACGATTTCATTGATGTATGCTGTGTTGTTTATATGGATGACATTCTTATCTTTTCGAATTCTGAAGAAGAGCACGTGCAACAGGTCCGAGCTATTCTTAAAAAACTGCTTTCTAATTCTTTGTATGTTAAGTTGGAAAAGAGTCTTTTCCATACTTCAAGGGTAGAATTCTTGGGATATGTCATCAGTCCTAAGGGGATTGAAATGGACCCTAAGAAAGTAGAAGCGGTTGAATCCTGGCCCAGTCCATCTTCTGTAAAGCAAGTTCAAAGTTTCTTGGGATTCGCAAATTTTTACCGTCGGTTCATCCAAGACTTTTCTAAAACAATCACTCCGATCACAAAATTGTTGAGAAAGGGTGTAAAATTTGTGTGGACAGATCTGGCTGAAGAGGCTTTTCAGAATCTCAAGAAGAAATTTATTTCAGCCCCTATTCTTTCTCATCCAGATCCCAGTCAGCCTTTCATTGTGGAAGCAGATGCTTCCCAATTTGCAGTAGGAGGCATTTTGTCTCAAAGACATGTTGACACAGGACAAATGCACCCAATTGCATATTTCTCTAGGAAACTATCTGAAGCAGAACTGAATTATGCAATTGCCGATAAAGAACTTCTGGCAATAAAGGCAGCATTTGAAGAATGGCGCCATTATTTGCTGGGAGCCAGACATCCAGTGACAATATATACGGACCATAGAAATCTTCAAGCCTTGAGGTCTGTAAAGGCACTATCTGCAAGACAATTGAGATGGTCAATGTTTTTTAATGATTACAATTTTGTTATTACTTATCGACCAGGTAAAGAGAATTTGAAAGCTGATGCATTGTCAAGAATGGGAGAGGTTTTTATTGATGCTCCTTCTGAGGTAAGACCGGTAATACCTATATCACGGTTTCAAGCCAGTATAACTGTTTGTGATGTTATTTCAGACATAAAAGAAGAATTGGCAAAGAAAGATTTCAAGGTTTGGAAAGAATCACATCCTTATTTACAAGAAAGGGATGATTTGATCTTTATGCAGAATCTCATTTTTGTACCCACTGATGCTTTAAAGGAAAAGATTTTACATTTTCATCATGATACGGCTTTAACAGCCCACCCAAGTAAGATTAAAACTTATGATTTAATCAAAAGAACCTTCTGGTGGCCTTCAATGTTCAAAGATGTGCAACTTTTTGTTGAAACTTGTGGTGTTTGTATTCAGAACAAACCTTCTCATCAAAATCCAAGCGGTTTGTTAAACCCTCTACCCTTACCACCTCAACCATGGCACACAATTTCTTTAGATTTTATTGTTGAGTTGCCAATCACAAAAAAGGGTTTTACCACCATTTTGACTATTGTAGACCAGTTCTCACGTATGGCTCATTTTGTCCCGCTTAAGAAACTACCAACTAGCATGGAATTGGCACATTTGATTATGGAAAATGTAGTTCGTTTGCATGGAATTCCTTCAGTGGTGATTTCGGATAGAGGATCCCAATTTATTTCACGAGTTTGGCAAAATTTGAGGTCTCTTCTGAATATGGATGTTCGTCTATCCTCTAGCTATCATCCTCAAACAGATGGCCTTACTGAACGTACCAATCAAACTATAGAGCAATTCATTCGCTGCATGTTAACTAATGATGGTGAGGAATGGTCAACACTCTTAAGTCAACTGGAGTTTGCCTATAACAATGTTGATCATTCCTCCCTTGGAATGTCACCTTTCTTTTGTAACCTAGGTTATCACCCAAGGTCTTTTCCAAAAGAGATAAAAGAACTTAACCAAGTACCAGCTATTTCTGAATATATTTCCAAATTATCCTCCATCCAAGAACAAGCAGTTTTCAATTTGGCCAAAGCAAAAGAAGATCAAAAAAGGTTTGCTGACAGACATAGAACAGAACCTCCACTTTACACACCTGGGGATAAGGTTTGGTTAAGCACAAAGAATTTAAAATTCAAAGGGAATCGCAAATTTAATCCTAGGTTCATAGGTCCTTTTCCCATAGAGAATATCTTAAATCCAGTATGTGTGAGATTAACCTTACCTGCCAAATATCAGATCCATCCAGTATTCCATGTGTCTTTAATCAAACCATTTCACTCTCAGACTCGATTCATCCAGCCTCCTTCCTCCATAGATATTGAGGGAAATCCAGAATTCGAAGTAAAATCGATCTTAGATTCCAAAAGGTCTAGGGGAAGATTGCTTTATCTAATTGACTGGAAAGGTTACGGCCCGGAGGAAAGGTCTTGGGAACCTTTGGAACATTTAAAGAATGCTCCCAAATTATTAAGGAGGTTCCATGCTCAAAATCCTGAAAAACCCAAACCTATTGCACCGGTTTTAGGGGGGATCTTGAGGAGGGAGTACTGTCACGATTCTCCTGCCCCTTTCCATGGAAGTCCGCAAGATACCCTTCAGTCATGTACATCTAATACATAACTTAATTGTTTCCCATCTGAAAAAACCCACCCCTGTCCCGTGCACCAGCACCTCTTTATGTATTTTGTGTTTTTGTGTGAGATTTGAGAAAGGTTTTACATGAGACTTAGCAATAAATGTTGTCGTCTTTTTATTCACTTGTTACTTCACATTCTGACCTTGGTTAGACATTTCATGCTTTATTTTTGGTATTTCGCATTGTTTAGACACAGCTGTCAAAAGCCTTCAACACGCGGAAAGCTGAAGGCAAATAAACGCATGTGCGTTTACTTTTTGCCGTCTGAATGCCTTCAGCGCGCCTCGCACGCGGAAGGCTGTAGGCAGTTAAAAACGTGCAAGCGCACATTGTCTCTGGGTGCGGTCGGTATTTAAACCGCACCCAGACTTCGGGAACTCGCTTTGCCTTAGGATTTCTAGAAGGCAACATCCCGAGTTCCAGCCGGCGGATCTCCAGCTTCAGCGCTCCACCGGAGGACTTCAGTTGAGCATCGCCTAAGCCCTTTTGATCTCCTAGTCTGCGCAAGGAAAGAAGAACTTTACTAGGTGCCCTGCAATCTTCATCATCGGCATGAGAAGACTTGAAAGCTAAGTTTAAATATTCTCAAGGCGCCCAACGCAAGACAGAAAGCAATTTTAGATTGGCTTTTTATAGACATTTCTTTGTTTGATGCCTTTAGGGAGGCAACTTGAATATCTGAGAATTCTTTTTAATTTGTTATTTACAAAAGGTTTATTGTGAGTGACTTTGAGCACAAACTTGTTTACTGAATTAAGTATAGTGAGTTATATTTCTCTTTTAGGAGTATTCACTAGAAGGTCATAGTGAGTTACAATTTCTGTCTAAGGGTATTCACAAGAAGGTCATTGTGAATTGTAATTGCACGAGTTGTTGCTTTTCTTGGTGTATTTCATTTTCTTAGGGAAGGTACACAAGAACTCATCTGAACCCACCATTTAATTTTGGAAGGAGTTGATTTTCAAGTAAGTTTAGAGAACAGGGCAGGGTGAACTAGGAGAAAGTGAACTAAAGGAGAAGACTTCATTCTTTTAATAGTAATTTATTTATTCACAGACGTCCCAGACTTCTATCCGGAAAAGTTCCAAGTCATCAATAAAGGACGATTCCAAGACTCCATTCCTGACAAGAAATACTGGACGGAGATAGAGCCAGACTGTTCGCAGGTAGGGCTCAGCTCAGTGGATTCTTAGCTCTTTTAGAAAGTGAACAGGGAGGAATAGGTTTTTAAGTAGGAATACTGTAAATCTAGAATTGGATAGTAAGTTTATGTTCTTGTTAATTCACAGGTCGACAGTCAAACGCCCTACATTCCAGTCAACGTCCAGTACCGGCCCTCCTCCCGAAAGTTCTAGTTAATTCTTAGCTGTAAAATCTAGTCAGCGAGTTTTAGTTAGAGTTTCTGGGAAGTTGGTCCTTTGCGTCTCTGCGAAAATCCTCTACGCTGTCTACAGGAATTCCTGTCATATCTAAGGTAAGAGACAGCGTATTTAGCTCTTGACAATTAGTCTGACCCAGTGCCTCATGGGAACAGGGCAGACCAAACTACCAAGCCAATTCTTCACCGGAAAGGAGACAAGCTTCCGGGGACCGGTTTCTGGCATTTCAGCCGTCGTCGGCCCGGCTTGCTTGAATCCTGGTGGTGCAGTGAGCAAGGGACTCATGTCTGAGTATACCCTGGCACACTTATGGTGGCCAAAAACGATTCAAAAAGGGGGTGGTAATGAACAGAGTGTCTGAATTAAGCAGACCACTCTTACCCAGTCAAGAGATCAGGGCTTGATCCATCACCGTTATTTAGCTCACTGCATCACCCCAGTTCAGAACCTGGCTATATTCAAATTAGTCTGACCCAGTGCCTCATGGGAACAGGGCAGACCAAACTTCCAAGCCAATTCTTCACCGGAAAGGAGACAAGCTTCCGGGGACCGGTTTCTGGCATTTCAGCCGTCATCGGCCCGGCTTGCTTAAATCCTGGTGGTGTAGTGAGCAAGGGACTCATGTCCGAGTATACCCTGCCACACTTATGGTGGCCAAAAACGATTCAAAAAGGGGGTGGTAATGAACAGAGTGTCTGAATTAAGCAGACCACTCTTACCCAGTCAAGAGATCAGGGCTTGATCCATCACCGTTATTTAGCTCACTGCATCAACCCAGTTCAGAACCTGGCTATATGCAAATTAGTCTGACCCAGTGCCTCATGGGAACAGGGCAGACCAAACTACCAAGTCAATTCTTCACCCGAAAGGAGACAAGCTTCCGGGGACCGGTTTCTGGCATTTCAGCCGTCGTCGGCCCGGCTTGCTTGAATCCTGGTGGTGCAGTTAGCAAGGGACTCATGTCTGAGTATACCCTGCCACACTTATGGTGGCCAAAAACGATTCAAAAAAGAGGTGGTAATGAACAGAGTGTCTGAATTAAGCAGACCACTCTTACCCAGTCAAGAGATCAGGGCTTGATCCATCACCGTTATTTAGCTCACTGCATCACCCCAGTTCAGAACCTGGCTATATGCAAATTAGTCTGACCCAGTGCCTCATGGGAACAGGGCAGACCAAACTACCAAGCCAATTCTTCACCGGAAAGGAGACAAGCTTCCGGGGACCGGTTTCTGGCATTCCAGCCGTCGTCGGCCCGGCTTGCTTGAATCCTGGTGGTGCAGTGAGCAAGGGACTCATGTCTGAGTATACCCTGCCACACTTATGGTGGCCAAAAACGATTCAAAAAGGGGGTGGTAATGAACAGAGTGTCTGAAGTAAGCAGACCACTCTTACCCAGTCAAGAGATCAGGGCTTGATCCATCACCGTTATTTAGCTCACTGCATCACCCCAGTTCAGAACCTGGCTATATGCAAATTAGTCTGACCCAGTGCCTCATGGGAACAGGGCAGACCAAACTACCAAGCCAATTCTTCACCAGAAAGGAGACAAGCTTCCGGGGACCGGTTTCTGGCATTTCAGCCATCGTCGGCCCGGCTTGCTTGAATCCTGGTGGTGCAGTGAGCAAGGGACTCATGTCTGAGTATACCCTGCCACACTTATGGTGGCCAAAAACGATTTAAAAAGGGGGTGGTAATGAACAGAGTGTCTGAATTAAGCAGACCACTCTTACCCAGTCAAGAGATCAGGGCTTGATCCATCACCGTTATTTAGCTCACTGCATCACCCCAGTTCAGAACCTGGCTATATGCAAATTAGTCTGACCCAGTGCCTCATGGGAACAGGGCAGACCAAACTATCAAGCCAATTCTTCACCGGAAAGGAGACAAGCTTCCGGGGACCGGTTTCTGGCATTTCAGCCGTCGTCGGCCCGGCTTGCTTGAATCCTGGTGGTGCAGTGAGCAAGGGACTCATGTCTGAGTATACCCTGCCACACTTATGGTGGCCAAAAACTGCTGTGCTGCTGCACGTGTGTCCACGCGCGCTGGGAGCCCACCTCAGCTGAACTGAGGAGTGTCCGCGCGCGCTGGGAGCCCACCCCAGCTGAACTGTGCGCGTGTGGTGCACTGCGGGAGATCGAGTGAGCATGAGCTGAACGCTCCATTGCCTGCCTGCTGGGAGCCCACCCCAGCTGAACTGTCGTGTGAGGCAGCCTGTGAGCGCCTCTCTCACCTGCTGTGCCCTCGGAGCTGCATCTGGGGGTCAGGTGAGTGCCTGCCGACTTTGCGGTGAATGCGGGAGGAGAAGTGCTCCTCGTGCAGGCAGCTCAGGACCGTAGTCTCGGGAAGAGGAAGGTCTCGCGGCAGCCATCTTGAGGTCAGGCGCCTCGTCCAATCCCTTGCAATAGTTTCCGCCGAGTCCGTGTTGTGTGTGCCCACCCAGACACTACAGTTAGGTGTTCAGTTGTTGGCACTGTACATATATTCCCTCTAAATGTATTCCAGCCTCCCCACACCCGCTCCCCCATTTCTTGGGACAGCCTCTGTGTATATACACTGCTTTTTCCACCATCATGGCCCAGTCCATGTCATCACACTATTCCAGTATGTTGGCACCGTTTGTGCTCTCCAGAGCCTAGCGACAGTACATTTCCAATTTGCAAATCCTAGAAGCAAGTCACAACTTACTACACCAGCAATGCCTAGCCAAGAGACCAAGAAGAAGGAAAGGGACAGAACAAGAAAACTCAAGTTCTCTGAGGAAGGACTTGAAATATTAACAGACGAGTGCTGCAACAATCATGACCACCTGTTTGGAGGGGCAGAAAAAGAAAATATGGCTGAAAAAGCAACCAAAAATGAATGCTGATAGAGTAATGCAGCGTTCCATTAACAATATTAGAAAGAGGAGGCATGACCTCAGGTCATGCACAAAGGAGAAGGTTGCGACCGGGCTGAGTGAGTTCAGGGCATCAAGAAGTAGCCCCTCTACTGTCCCCACTCCCCAACTACACTGTAGTCCATGGGGGAGACTACCTTGGAGCCAGAGGCTGTTGTGAGTTTAGCAAGGATTGATATATCTTCTCCTGCAACCTCTCAAAGTAAGTTTTTTTTAACTTGCACTACTGTCACCCTAAAAAGTGTCTTCTACATGCATGAATTATTAATCATAATACACAGTTTGTAGTAAGGAATCAGGGTAATACAGCAGTGGTGGGATTTGGTCCCCAAGGAGAGTGCACTCAAAGCTTTGAGATAGAATTGAGCATGAGGCAAGGGTGCATGCTTGCACCATTACTATTCAATCTATTTATTAATGATGTGAGCAACCAACTGCTAGCGCTAAACCTGGATGTCCCCACGATTGGGGGGAATAAAACAGCCATCTTGCTGTTTGCCGATTATGCTGTTTTACTGTCTTGCACAGAACTTTCAGTGCACAAATTGGTTTCGAAAGCTATTGCTCTGAGAAGAAACTCAAAATAAACATCTCAAAAACAAAACACAAGCAGGTCAACTCACGGTGTAGTTTGAAAAACTCATTTAAAGTATATAACTAGATGCAAGACCTGCTTGACTCTTAAGAATATTTAGGAATAAGGCTAGACGCTAAACTAACTTGAGGCAAACAGATGAAACAGAGAGATTAAGCCAGATCTCAGGGGCTATCAGGATAAAGCACAAACTCCGGGCGTGTATCGTGCCAAGATTTGGGGAAGCAGTAAGGCTCCAGAAAGTCAAAAATGAGTTTCTGCGTCACTTGTTGCAACTTCGCGCTTGGACTCCAATGGCAGCACTTGAGGTAGGCATGAACAACATTAAAGCTATTGTAGCACTTAAACCACTTTTGCTCTGGCATAGAATGTGGTCCAAACCTAATCTGTCAATCTACCTCTAGCCCATTCGAGAATTTTGGGCAAAAAACAACCCTCAGACTTTACTGTGGTTTAAACATATTGCAAGCACTGTTAGCAACACTGGATGCCATGAGTATTGGCCCAACCCAGGAGGCCATGGGATCTTCATCCATAGATTTAATAAAAGGGAAATATAGGTTGTGGCTTTCTGAACAACGTCATGGAAAATTGCTACTTCTATTGCAGGAAATTAAACCTCCACCTGGCTTTGAGGACTATGTGGACCGATTATGCCTGCCGGTAAAGAGGGCATTGCTATTACAGTGGGTTAAGTAAAATCTCTGTTGCTGAAGCAAGCTCCCACGAAATTGCAATTTTGCTTCTCCTTCTGGGATTTAGAGTCTAACAAACTGCTTTCACCAATAAAATAATGCAGGAGGCACTTAAATAGGTTCCTTTGGTGACTCTCTGCTACAAAGGCCATGCTCACCACACTTAAAGCATTTATGGAATTGCATATACATGTATGACCAAAGCTGCATACGAAGCATCTGCGTTGTAATGAGCACTTCGTCAGTTGTATTGGGTAGCTTTGTTCTATCCTGGATGAGCTTGCAAAATGTCTAAAAAGTATTCCATTGATATTTGTTTTTACACTGGTGCGTGATATTAATCTATTGTGTATTCTTCTGCTGTATCAATGGATTGGAATGAGGATTTTCTAGTGTTTATATTGTATGGCTTATGTTCATAATCTGACACAGTAAATAAACTAACTAGTAATTAATCTTAACACAACAATCATAGTACATTATGGGGTATATAGTCAATAATTAACTCACTATTCCCAGCCATAGAAACTTATCAAAAAATGAAGCAAATGTGAGCAAGTTCTTCTCCTTCATCAAGGAAATAATTTGTAAGTTCAGCCTTTAAACAAATCACCTAGAGGAAGACAGCACCAGCTTAAATATGGAGAGACAGGATGACTCACACATGGTGATGGAAGATCCCATTCAAATAAACAGCCAGCCAACCACACCTCATGGCCACTGTAGCAGTGTGTTCTCCTCCCCACACACACAATAATTCAATTAGGCTGATGTCCAACAGCCTCCTAGTCCAACCCTGCTGGCAGTTGTGAGGGCACAACACCAGCGTGTCACAGTCCGTGTTCAATCTCTGCGCCGGGAGGTGTCTCATGCCAACTCAACGTTGTTGGCAGGAAATAATGCTGCAAATACCCAGTTGTTTGGTGGGGCTTGAAGGGTCCATGCTTCAATTTCAGCATCTGCAATATAAGCAGATAAAGGTAGTAAACAAAGTAATGCACAAATACAGCAATGCATTTTATTTGGCCTCAATAATGTGATCAATCAGTTGGCGAAAAATCAAGAAAGGATGGACACATAAATGGACAATCTCACCAATGCTCTTCAGAAATTAGCTTAACAACTGGCAGACGATAACACCAATCAATGGAATAGAGAGAGAAGCACTGCAGGACAGATGGATGGGTTAACCCATTCCATTGGGAGATTGCCACATGCCACTGCAACATTATCGAAGAGGACAATCTCCAAATGGAAATCTACAACTTTATTGGGGAAGTCTTGAGGGGCTTAGAGCAGATTGCCTCTGCAGTTGGAGCACAACAAACTGCCGAAATAGCTAGTGGGGTAGATGGTGAACCTCAAGAAAATAAGGAAATCTCTAGTGTTAGCACTATTTCTGCAACAGATGCACCCTAACTGCGATGGAGCAGCAGCCATACTCCTGCTGCACAACATGTGGCCACAAACCCTTCGAGATGCAACTGCAAAAAGCAATAAAGGTCACAGAACGGGAAGTACAAATAGAGTTTTCTTTTGTATTTTCATTAACTTAACTAACATTTAATATCAACATTACTTACCAATTAAATGTTAAAATAAACAATCTGTTAAAATAAATTAAACATCCTGACAATAAAGGTTGCTTTACTTTGAAGCAGCAAATAAGCTTTAGAAAATGTATCTTGTAATTTCATGTATGACTTACCTTGAAAAGTAGTTGTTGGCAATGTGGTCCCATCACCGTCTCCCCTTCACTCCTCTACTCTCTGTCGGATGATAAACAAGTGGCTCAAGATCTTCATCCTTGGAATCCTAGTCTGACATGGTGATATGTCGGCCTCTCTGGGTTGCAATGTTATGTAGAATGGCACACGTTGCAACTATTTCGCATGCAGTTTCCAGAGCATATTGTAAGGCACAACCACTTTTAGGTAGCTACTTGAAACAACTTTTGATCAAGCCAAAACTCTCCTCAATCATCCCCTTCTGCGAAGATGTGCTGTGTTGTATCGCCTTTCATTTTGGGTGGTGGGGCATAGGTATGGTGTCAGAATCCATGCACCTAGGACATACACACTTTCGCCCAAACCAAGTAAATAACTTTGAGTTTTGTTTTCATTTTGCGTTTGATAAGCTCAAACATGTTAGCATCATTACCTAACAAATAGCCATCATCAAACTCCCCTCTTTCCAGCCTATTGTATATTCCACTGTGCCTAAAAATGATGGCGTCATGTGTGCTTCCTGGGTATTGTTACACCATATCATTTCTTATATGGTTTGTGTCACATACCACTTGAATGTTGGGAGAATGTGTGCTTTTTCTATTTATAAACAAATATTCTAGTTGAGATGGAGGACAAATAGGAAAATGTGTTCCATCTATACACCCAAAGACATGTGAAACTTTAGCAACTCTGTAAATGTATAATTTAGTGGATTTAATTTTCTGCGCATTTCTGGGTAAGTAAATGTAGAGATATGCACAGCCCGGCATCTAGAAATCCGCAGAAAAGCTGTTAACTCGAACTTTGGGTAACCCCACCAGCAACAACGATCACACCCTGGTAACTACTAGAGGCCAAAAGGTGTAAAGAGCACAACACATGAACATGGGTGGGGATAGAATTGCTATGCAGACTTCTGCTTTCCACATGTTGCTTTAGAAGTGCAATAATCTCAAATATTACAAGGCATCTATTCCTGATTTGGTCAAAAATCGCATCCTCAGTTTTTGGGAAATTGACAGCCAGACTGAACATGTTCTCCTGTCTCCGCCTCTTTCTCCTCTGCAGAGCAGCTAATATTTGCATCCTCCTCGCAATCACATACAAAGCAGCCATTGTGAAAACCCTTGATGCATTTTGGGCCAGTTTTTGGAGTTTACATACAGTTACCTCCTGGAATGAGTTGATGGTAAATTGCATGTGCAAACAAGCCTTTCTGTGATTAGCCACTAATGGCGATAGCCTTGAACATAAGGTCTGTGAGTCGCAAGTATTGATTCTATTTTTGCGATTCCCAAAATTGGACGGCAAAAATTTGCGATTACCAAAATGCTTGTATCGTAAAAAAAATAATTGCGGATGGCTTTCAAACTTCGCAAAAAGCCACTTTTTCTTTCACAAAGCCATATTTAACTAAATTACAATATGGAAACGCTTTGTACATGTGTTCCTAGAAGCTTTATTTTGCTCCTGCTCAAAGAGCTAGACTTCTGAGCAAATCCAATCTCACTTACCTGACCTAATCTTCATTTGATTCTGCCTTTTAGAAGCTTTATCTACTGACACGTCCTGCTTAACTGCTCTCACAAATTTTCTCGATTTCATTTAGCGTTAGGGAACCTTCCCTTCATTTGCTTGATTTGTGTATGACAACTTTAAAACGTCTGTCTTGGTATTTGCTATTTTGAATTGCTCTGAATTATTCCGAGATCTGCATTTGTTCGATGATTATTGATTTCTGATTAATTTGGAAAGATTTGAGTTTGCAACCTCACTAATGTGCAAATAAACTTTCAGGATTTTTAAGTTAGTTACTTTCCATCATCCTTATGGGGCCACAAGTTCTTCACTGTCATTAATCTATGATTGATTTGTTGATGTTAAAGCTCAGCCCAGTAATCGAGGTCCATACGTTTGAGCGCAGCTTTTACTTGAGTTTTGACCAAGAATCTGCACAATGCAAATCCCATCCCCGCTGCAAAAATGGTCTGCCACGTTCAATGTCTGAATGGAACAGAATATAGGCCATGGCTTCAAATCTAAAGTTCCCCCTCATTAGCAAATCAGCTAAAAGTGTTGCCTAGATTTGCAAATCGGGGGGTACAATAGGGGGTGGTGATGGACGGAGCATCTGAATCAATCAAACACTCACACCCAGTCAAAAGATCTGGGTTTAATCCATCACCATTCTTTAGCCCACTCTGCCACCCCAGTTCAGACATGGCCATATGCAAATCAGTCTGACCCTGTGCCTCATGGGAACAGTCCATCCCGAACTGCCTAGCCATGTCTTCCCTGGACCGGAAACAAGCTTCAGAGGACCGGTTTCAGGCTTTCCAGCCGTCTTCAGCCCGGCTTGCTTGAATCCAGTGGCAAAGTGAGCAAGGGACTCACATCTGAGCATACCCTGCCACACGTATGGCGGCCAAAAGCGGTACAAAAGGGGGTGTTGATGGACGGAGCATCTGAATCAATCAAACACTCACATCCTCGGAAGCTTGTTTCTACATATGACGTTACAATAGTGCTCACTCACAATTTACATATTTCCCTATGGGCTAGGATAATTAAGTAAAGAAATAGCTTATTACTATCTAGAGGTACTTCCTCATAATTAAAAGGAATTACAAAAAAAACTTGTTGTGTACTAACCTGTATTTCATACCCAAAAAGGGCTTTCATACCTTCTTGTACTTCACACCAAAATTGTCTAAGTGCGGGACAAGTCATAAACATATGTAGGTCATCTGCTTTTTCCAGATTGCACTTTGGACAACAAGGAGTAGGCCCCTTCGAAAATTAGGCAAGCCTAGCCGGAGACCAGTATACTCTATGTCCAGAAAACAAGTGATTCCGCTTTAAATTTTCAGGTGAGACCTTAAGATGTAGTAAATCAAAAGATACTTGCCATAGATTCTGCAAATCGGCGTCCAATACTTGGTCCCTCCTTAGTTGTTCCGGAAGGCTGAAGTCTCCATCTTCTCCCTCGAGTATAGTCCAATAAAGCACTGATGTTTTGGGGATTCTTGTTTTCTTCATTAAGAGTTCGTCCAAAACAGACTTAACACCTTTATCCTCTGTAACAGCCTGGGCCCAGCTTTTAATTTGTAAATACTTGAATTTAGATAAGTTTTTATCTTTGAAAACAGAAATGTCTTCCCAACTCAGAAGGTTCCCTGCAGGGAATAGCTGGCCCCATGATCTGATGTTTGCGCTCTGCAGAGCTATAGATAATAGGTCTTTGGTCCATTCAGGAGAGCCAGGGGAATCCCAAATTGGGGCCATAGCAGCATAATATGGAATGTTCAGGCAGAGACTGCGTGTGACGGCCCCTTGTAGTTAACACCTAAGCAGTTTGGCGTGAAATGCCTAGCCTTTGTTTTACAATGACACCTAGAGACCAATATAGCAACATTTCGTAATTGTTCCAGAATATAGTGCTTTATGTGAAAAAAGCTGTATTATAGATTGCTACTTTTGTTTCAACAAATTATGAGCAAATTCAAGTGAATGCACATGACCTCTATCAAAGAGTTTCCATAGGTAGTTGTAAATGTATGTGTAGCTTTGTGTACAGCATTCTGGACTGGAATGTATTATATAAAACAGCCCCCCCCCCACAGAGACGCCACAGGGTGTGTGATCAGGATATTTCAGGGCTGTCCACCTTCAAAGGTAGCTCCTCTCAATGGTCGCATGATGGGCACTAGTGGTCCTGGCCCGGTTTAAGCTAGCTTAAGACACCCTCCCGTAAGCGCACACTTTAGACATAATCTAACATACCATAAACACCCTGTCCTATTATGGCACATTACCTCAAGTCTGCAGGGTCCATGTGGGCTGCGCTGGCTGGGTGCTTGCTGGGGGGCTTTGAAGCACGGACTGCGTGTTCTTAGCACGGGTTCTCTCTCCCTCCGCTCGTCAAAGACCAGGAAAGGAGCAGCTCTCACAGCGCTGGCCCTCTGGGCGGACACACAACTGCTGGGCCTTGAGCTCAGGAGAAGGAAACCTCTGCCGTGAGTGGTGCTGTGTGTGGGGGGAGCAAAGGGACACCGCGGGTGCCTGGAGCACTTTACAAACGGTATGGGAGAACACCCAGACCTCTCTACACATATAAACAATATTCACTGAAAACACACATAAAGTGTTTAAGGCACGAGAGGGCATTAAAAAAGTTGTTTTTTAACTAATGTGTTTTGTAACCTTACAATAAATGACTTGTCTGCTTCTAAGCAGACCTCTTTTCATGTGTGGAGCGTTGCCAACGGTGCAACCAACAAGCCAACGAGAAGTTTTCGTATACAGCTCGGGGTCCACTGATGACTAATACTAACACGCATTTGCATAGCGGACATCGGGAGGAGGGCGAGAACTGGATGTCAACACATGACAGCAACGATACTGGCTAGAGAGCATTACTGCAGTAAGCAGGAGAGGATAGGTAAATGCAGACAACATAGTGCCAATATCGGCCCGCACACCAACCCCCCCAATAACATGTTGCACATAAATAAATTAATAAACAGACAAGACAATTTGTTGTTGAGAAAAAGTAGCTGCAGGTTTATTAGCATAACTTATGTCAAAACATGGTGCGTTATCTTACAGACGATCCAAAAGCCGCCCCTCGCAGCTTGTCACCTGATAGTGGAGAAGTGTGGCTCACTGGTTAGAGGAGCCAGACCTGGAAGCAGAGGTCAGCCCGGGACCAGGGTTCAAATCCCGGCTCGGCGGGGTCTTGAGTCCTAAAAATAAATGTCCATGGACTTGACAATTCTCGCTCCGGTGCCTACTCGATTCACGGGTTCCCACTCTGCGACTCTGGGCAATAGCTTGCTTAATCTCCACAACGGCCCCTTGTGGCGGATTATGCTGTAACATAATTTTGCTTTTGACCCTCCTGTGTGAGAGGTCCTTGGCAATAAATTTGCTGCTTTCATTCATTGACCTACGAGGTAACCAATATAACGTCGTAATGTGCCTTAGAGCCTTTCTACTCTAAACGTAGTATGTGCGCAGATAGAGATTAGCGGTGCCAGAGCGCGTTGTTTTGTTTACCTATGTGTGCAACCCGGAAACGCTACTAGACTTAGTGTACAGTTGCCCTGAGCAACGACCCGGACGGGTTCTGAGTCCTACTACTATTTTTATGATCAGCCTAAACGCCCACTCCGTGATAGACAGCAGAGACGAGGCGGCGGGACTCATACGCTTATTTTTCCTAGCAGTGGTCAAGGAACGCTCAAGATCTGTGTATACTCTAAGCATATTACCCTAGTAGCAGGATATTAATTAACCCTATTACCGCCCACAGAAGCGGAGATTCGGTGCGATCTTCACCGACGCACAGTTTGGATTTAATCTGACGGCACACCCGTTTACCTTTGGTGTCCACAGTGGAGCCCTGATTGAGTCGGAATTAATATCGGCTTTAGGTAAGACCGTGGTTACGGTTACGGGTTTTTTGACCTCTCATAACACTCGCTCTAGATCTCTATAGCCGCATTTATTGTTTACAGATACGGCGTTGGGGAACACGTAATTAACTGACACGAACCCAGTTTCTTTGCCAGCAGGTACGTGGACGGCTAGTCCATTTGATAATTAACTGTAGGCTGAGTCGTATTTATTCACGATATGTATCTTTTTGACTTTTGCAGAATGCCTTAGAATTTTAGGACCGAAATATATTGAATCTCCATACTTTTCGTTGCTTTCTGTGACTGGTAAGCTTTTCAAGCTTACTATACTAGAGCTCCAATAGATCTAGGCGTTGCCAGAATTCGCAAGATAAGATTAAGATACCTACTCATGTCCCTCTTGAGCACGAATAGGCTCATGCCTTAATTGTGTATTGGCCAACTTTGTACTCACTTTCTCTAGTGCAATGTCATTAGTTTTAACATGCTCAAGGATATTAACCTGGTTAGTGACACAGATTTGGTTTCTTCTGGTTGAGTCAGGATTGTTTGTGTTTTTGTTTGTTGGTTTTAATATGGATGAGTCAGGTACCATTCATTGGTCCTCAGGAATTTCTTTCTAGTATTAAATAAGTGCAAAAGACATGATTTTTTCTCTGATAAATGCATAAATGAATTTAATAATTGCATTGCTTTAAGTAATTCTCCTTTTAGCACCATGGTAATATTTCAACTGGTTTGTTTACCGCTCACTACGGTAACTTGACATTCACTGTCTTTTTCCTTACATTTATATTACATTGTTTACATCTTTACAGAAATTGTAGTGCACCCTGTATATACTTTGTCCTGATGAAGACCCAGATGTAAGGCAACAAACATACCTACAACTGTAGCGTGGGGTCGAAACGTCGACGGCTACTTTTTTCCTTTTTCAGTTGACACCGCCCGCATTAATTTGGATACTCCTGTGTCAATATAGACTATTCCGAGTATAATGGGATATGTGATGATCCCCCATTTTGGCTCAGGGATCTGAAGCCTCTAAAATATTACTGTATTTCGAATGAAATTAGATACCTAATAAGTGTCACGAATTCTACCCTTCACTTTCCTTTTTCTTCACAGCATCACGCTACCTCACTTCCTTCCTTTGGGGCACTGTTATTTACCAAGTATATTGGTTTACCCATTGTGATTAATTTACAGTGTGTTGATGATGTTTTTTACATTTTTTCTTTAAATAAAAACAAACAATGATATAGTGTTTCACAGGGACCCTTCTTTATACACCAGATAGCACCCAGGTCCCATGTGGATTTCATTGGGTACAACCCCCTTCCTTGATACTAAATATCTGAGCAGGTGCACACCTGCGAGGTTTTGTTCTTGGTTTTCTTAAATAACCATCAAGATTCTTTCTTTGAGACCATGGTTGAGAGCGAATTACTCTCATACACGAAGACTACATTAACACACTCCTGCAAGATCAGACCAACCAATTCTTGTCCAACACCAACTTGCAAGTAGATGTCACCTTAAGTGACAAAGTGAGTAGACTAGAGAGACTAGAGAAAAAGCTTATTAGAACACGCTTACATGGCTACCTGTTAACAAAATACCTGCAAGAAAACATCACCCCGAAAGGGCTACAAATCAAAATAGAACCTGCCATATTTGTTGACGTACCTAAGTTCAAGGAGGGATTTAGCTACGTTGCAAACAATTGCTCCCGGCACTGGATGGTGCTGGGAGTGGAGACAGCAGCAGAGCAGGTTCAATCCCTTACTAAAGAGATTGCGGCCCTTAGAGCAGAGATACTTGGGGATAGCACCTTGACAAATGCAAAATCTGCTTTGGAGACTTTAGATGCTACATTAAAAGAGTTTGATGTGACCACCCAAACCAAGAAATTGGAGAAATTGGCTAAGGATCTAAGAGCCTTTGACAAAAAAAGTGTATACCCATATCTCCAACCAGATTACTATAAACAAGACAACCAAGGCCGGTTTGTAAACCGGGGCAGAGGTGGATACAGAGGGAGAAGAACATACACCACCTTCTCCGACTCGTCATACAGTACCGGGAGCGAATCTGAGCCTCCCACGCCAGGACCCTTATATAATTATCCATATCCGGATTTCGGCTACCCCCAATACCCACCACCTCCAACTCATTTTTTAGGCAGAGGTCAAATGCAATGGAGACCCCCTCGAGTCGTGGGAACTGGTCCAGCGCACAACCACATGGAAACCAATCCAATACGGGGAATCAGAACGTCGGCCGAGGCCGTGCCCAGAAGCAAGTCACTTTTCGCCCGGAAAATCACGGGGAAATATCGACAAGGAGAAACACCTACCGATGGTAACCCTAGTATCAGAACAAACTGTCACCAACCCCATAGTGAATATCTCCAAGTATAATCTATCTGATGAGGAACAAAAGGTGCTGAGTAAGGGACTTTCCTATGTTCCAACTACCCTCCCGAACAGGTTCCAATTAAAAACAGAACTTTATAACTTCTTCAGAAAGATCCGGTTAAGATACTTTTTCAGACACTCAACTGCACAACTAAGATCATCTGTGACAGGATTGAGAGAGCCATCCACTTTCTACCCACCATCGTATGCTATGAGCAGCAAAATCCTCGCTTTTGAAGATTTGGTCATCCAAGAAGTGGAGAATGCGGTCAACAAGCCCAAGTTTGTCAGATTTAATTTGAGCAAAAATCAAAGAATGGCACTAAAGGGCCTGAAGGACAATTCTGAAATAGTCATCAAGCCCGCCGATAAAGGCGCGGCGATTGTGATTCAAGATGTAGTATCTTACAAAAATGAAATCTACAGACAACTCCGAGACGGGGTGAGTTACAAACAAATTCATAGTGACCCCTCGAAGGAACTGGCACAGCTGATACTTCAGACCACACAAAAAGGCCTTGATGTTGGGTTCTTATCGGAGCAAGAAATCAAGTTTTTGAATCAACGTCATCCTCGTCTGGCAACTATTTACACCTTGCCAAAGGTACACAAAGGCTTAGAAAACCCTCCGGGACGCCCAATTGTGTCCGGATGCGGATCCATGCTGGAACCTCTCTGTCAGTACATTGACTTCTTTCTAAAACCACTCGCCACTAAGACCAGGACATAACTTCGGGATACCACCCAAGTCATCAATTTGATTGATCAGAGACCATTCGATTCAAACACTCAATTACTAGTAACTTGCGACATAGTATCATTGTATACTAGTATTCCCCAACTTGACGCCATCGCAGTTATGGAAAAGGCACTTGATACTAGGACGGCTCCTGTCCCAGTCCCGACATACTTTATCGCAGAACTTCTAAAAACTGCAATGATGCAAAATTTCTTTATGTTTCAACAAGAATTTTTTCTCCAAACCAAGGGAGTAGCGATGGGGGCTACATTTGCCCCCAAACTGGCGATACTATATATGGATGACTATGAGAGCAGCTTCATCTTCAGTGATACGAACCCATTCGGGCACCACATGCTCATGTGGGTCCGATATATAGATGATGTGCTGTGCATCTGGGATGGCACCAAAGAAGAACTCACATCATTCCATACTTGGTTGAATACACAAAGCACGGATATCCAATTCACTCTGGAAGCAAATAAAGAGAGGATCCCGTTTTTGGATATTACTATCTACGTCAACTCAGAGACCAAAATGTTAGAAACAACTTTATTTCGAAAACCATCTGAGCGAAATTCACTATTAGAATACAATAGCCACCACCCCAGGGAATTGCGTGACAACCTCCCCGTGGGTCAATTCTTCCGCATTCGCCGGAACTGTTCATGCAAAGAGAACTATATGGCAGAATCACAGGACCTCTCTGAGTGACTAACAGCACGAGGTTATCCCACACGTTTAGTTAAACGTGCTCGGAAAAGAGCCTGGTATAGTCCTCGAGAAAATCTCTTGAAATGCGATGAAAAAGAGGATTCATCCAGAGATCGTGTCATTTGTGTTACTACTTTTTCCACCCGCAGCAATGACATTAAGAAAATCATTAACCATCATTGGCGTTTAGTAGCAGATGATATTGGACAGAAGGCCTTGCCATTACATTCCTTTAAGAGAGCACGTAACATCAGAGATCAAGTGGTACAATCCTTCCTTCCGATACCTCGTAATCCGACTATCCAATCACTGTGGCATCTCCCTCCCATTGTAGGACACACGAGATGTGGATCGTGCACAGCATGTGCCACTACAATTCAGACCAAAGATCTTACCTACAAAGGGAAAACCTATACACTCAAATCCCACACAAATTGCAACTCTTCCAACGTAATTTATTGGATCAAATGTCCATGCAATCTGGCGTATGTGGGCCAAACCCAACAAAAGGTTAAAGCCCGCATCCTACAACATGGGAGCAGAATTAGATGTGGAGTACAGGGGGCACCCTTAGTAGATCACTGCACACTGAAAGGCCACACTCCAGACACCTTACAGTGGTTAGTACTGGAGAAAATAAACCTGGGACCCAGGGGTGGAGATATGGAACGAATCCTAACCCTTAGAGAATCTAAATGGATGACAACCTTGGACACTATTCATAATGTGTTGAATGAAGCAGAAAGCAGTCATGCTCAACTGGCTAGCTTTGGCCGTTGAAATGTTCAACATAGCGATCTTCACCCTTATGTTTGAGAGGTGCATCTGCTAAATGTTTCTCACCTTTGATCTACTGAAGTACTTGGTTTTTATATGTCTCTCATGAAATGTATAGTAAGATGATCAGTTCAGGATGATAGGTTGTTTTTGTTGAAAATGGATTATGCTGTAACATAATTTTGCTTTTGACCCTCCTGTGTGAGAGGTCCTTGGCAATAAATATGCTGCTTTCATTCATTGACCTACGAGGTAACCAATATAACGTCGTAATGTGCCTTAGAGCCTTTCTACTCCAGGCGTAGTATGTGCGCAGATAGAGATTAGCGGTGCCAGAGCGCGTTGTTTTGTTTACCTATGTGTGCAACCCGGAAACGCTACTAGACTTAGTGTACAGTTGCCCTGAGCACCGACCCGGACGGGTTCTGAGTCCTACTACTATTTTTATGATCAGCCTAAACGCCCACTCCGTGATAGACAGCAGAGACGAGGCGGCGGGACTCATACGCTTATTTTTCCTAGCAGTGGGTAAGGAACGCTCGAGATCTGTGTATACTCTAAGCGTATTACCCTAGTAGCAGGATATTAATTAACCCTATTACCGCCCACAGAAGTGGAGATTCGGTGCGATCTTCACCGACGCACAGTTTGGATTTACTCTGACGGCACACCCGTTTACCTTTGGCGTCCACAGTGGAGCCCTGATTGAGTCGGAATTAATACCGGCTTTAGGTAAGACCGTGGTTACGGTTACGGGTTTTGTGACCTCTCATAACACTCGCTCTAGATCTCTGATAGCCGCATTCATTGTTTACAGATACAGCGTTGGGGAACACGTAATTAACTGACACGAACCCAGTTTCTTTGTCAGCAGGTACGTGGACGGCTAGTCCATTTGATAATTAACTGTAGGCTGAGTCGTATTTATTCACGATATGTATCTTTTTGACTTTTGCAGAATGCCTTAGAATTTTAGGACCGAAATATATTGAATCTCCATACTTTTCGTTGCTTTCTGTGACAGGTAAGCTTTTCAAGCTTACTATACTAGAGCTCCAATAGATCTAGGCGTTGCCAGAATTTGCAAGATAAGATTAAGATACCTACTCATGTCCCTCTTGAGCACGAATAGGCTCATGCCTTAATTGTGTATTGGCCAACTTTGTACTCACTTTCTATAGTGCAATGCCATTAGTTTTAACATGCTCAAGGATATTAACCTGGTTAGTGACACCGATTTGGTTTCTTCTGGTTGAGTCAGGATTGTTTGTGTTTTTGTTTGTTGGTTTTAATATGGATGAGTTAGGTACCATTCATTGGTCCCCAGGAATTTCTTTCTAGTATTAAATAAGTGCAAAAGACATGATTTTTTCTCTGATAAATGCATAAATGAATTTAATAATTGCATTGCTTTAAGTAATTCTCCTTTTAGCACCATGGTAATATTTCAACTGGTTTGTTTACCGCTCACTACGGTAACTTGACATTCACTGTCTTTTTCCTTATATTTATATTACATTGTTTACATCTTTACAGAAATTGTAGTGCACCCTGGATATACTTTGTCCTGATGAAGACCCCGATGTAAGGCAACAAACATACCTACAACTGTAGCGTGGGGTCGAAACGTCGACGGCTACTTTTTTCCTTTTTCAGTTGACACCGCCCGCATTAATTTGGATACTCCTGTGTCAATATAGACTATTCCGAGTATAATGGGATATGTGATGATCCCCCATTTTGGCTCAGGGATCTGAAGCCTCTAAAATATTACTGTATTTCGAATGATATTAGATACCTAATAAGTGTCAAGAATTCTACCCTTCACTTTCCTTTTTCTTCACAGCATCACGCTACCTCACTTCCTTCCTTTGGGGCACTGTTATTTACCAAGTATATTGGTTTACCCATTGTGATTAATTTACAGTGTGTTGATGATGTTTTTTAAATGTTTTCTTTAAATAAAAACAAACAATGATATAGTGTTTCACAGGGACCCTTCTTTAAACACCCTTGTGGCGGGATGCCTGACTTTCACCTTGCGGATACCCTGCCGGCGTTATCTCACAGGGGAATACCAGGATGGGTTCCCTAAGCAAGCGCTTAGAAACCGCTCGGTGATTTGCGCTATATAAATTCCTGTACATTTACATTTACATTTACATGATAGGCCAAGTAGCCCGCAGCCTTGGCCAGACGGTGCTTAGCGGTTGTGGTGAGAGGATAGCCTCTCCCATATCCGGTGAACCATTGGTCCACCCTCTTGCTCACACCCCCCTTCTAAAAGGGGCGGAGCGTTCAAGCGACCCCCGGTTGTCCAGGTTACCAAACGCCCGTAGGATAACGGGGCTTCGTCGCACCCCAGGGTCCACCGCACAGATCTCCCGGGGATATTGGGCCTCAGCACCCTTTGTGCTTCTGCATAGGGTACTCCTGAGTACATTTCGCCTCTGGATCGTCCTGTAACTCCTCCACAGCCCTGGATGTAGCAACCGTCACAGCCAGGGCCCACCACCTGAGCTCAACCTTCCTAAACGCAGCCTGCTAAAATAAGGGCTTCCTGAATATCCAACAGGAATAAATCCATGCCTACTCTGGAGAGGTAGACTCCTTCTTCGTCAAAGCATCCTGTGGATTTGGCGTGAAGTTCCCCATGCCTAATGAAGCCAAAGCCCATCAGCTCCGTGAATTTACGCATTGTGCAGTTCACTTTCCTTCGCGCTACTTCTAGCGCTTGCCCAGAGCGAGCCCCGAGCCATACCGGCGTGGTGTGATCTCAGACCACCACAGCTCGCAAGGTCCTAGTAAGTTGCTAATCTTGGAGATGTTCACTTTTATGTCCCTCAGTAGGAACCTTTTACCTAAGATAGGCAAGTCATTTCCTCCCAGGTGCAGGATAAGCACGTCTGGGGATTGGGTGTTCCCCTGCAATTCTTGTTTTAGAAAGCCCAGCACCCCGTTCAAACGCAAGCCGTTTATTCCGCGCCATACAAATTGAGTTTTGCTAAACCCATGATTCCACTTCCTGCTTTCAACCCACAGAGCCGACCTGGAGGCACCCTCGTGGCCCAGCACCCAGACCGTTGTTCCTGGTAAATAAAGAGAAGTGTTGAACGTAACTACTTTTATTAAAACATGCATTTAAAACACACTCGCATGAAAAAACCACACTGCAAAAGATACACAGCAAACTCAGTTTGTAGGACAGGGCCAAGAGTGCCCAAATTACAAGCTACTGCCTACAGTCCCAGAACAAAACCTTCACAACATTTCCTACAATCTCTGAGAACTACCTGCTATTATCTGGTCTGATGTACCTCTTGTAACAGTCTGAGGTCCATCTCCCTAATTGCTTAATGCCCACTACTTGTACCCCTTCAGAAAATGCAGTGGTAGCTGCACCTATGCGGAATGAGTGTGTGCCGAACCGTTTGCCCTGAGTAGAAACACCTGCCGAAGACAAACATGCATGCATGACATGTTCCACTTGATATTTAGTGAGCGGAGTGCCATCTGATTGCATGAGGAGATAACCATCACTAGACGGGCGGATGGCTAGGTAAGCCGCCAGGAGCCTCACTGGGCAAAATTTGGGCAAGCCTAGGCTTTGTAACCAAAATTGACGCAGGATGATCTTGAGAGCATCACCTATTATCAACACATCCTACCCTAACATTGCTACACCTGACGTGTCATTCTTTGATTTGAAAAGGTAAGTTTGCCTTCAAGGGAATTTATTCAAACTATATTTTGTTTTAGTTGAAGTTGTTTTTGAGAAGGACCAGTCACTTGTCCTTGGAGTGAATATATCAACAATTTCCTAGTTTCACAAGAGCATTACATCAACATATAACATGTAAACATATAAACAAAGACACAAGGTGTATACGAAAAAATATATATCTTTATCAAATAGCTCAGTCAAAGAAATCAGCTACATATACAGATCAATAAGCAAATAAAAAAATTAGGACTGTAGGTACACATATAAGTAAATTACAAAGTGACACAACAGAACCTAAAAAGACACCTATCCCAAATCACATTGAGTAAAACAAAAGAGAGGGATAAGGTGTATAGTCGACGTTTCGGTTTCTCAGGCGTTAGTTTGCTGAAACCATCCTCAGGACTGTTATTAAATTGTGGTCTGTATAGAGATATTGTTGTCTGTAAATCAAAGAATAATTCACAGTTACAATATTGAACTAAATATTAACGTTACACCCTGGTGAAAAAGACATTTGAGACAATTGACTACAGGAAAGACACACTATATACCATATGAGGAATATCTCATCGACAGCCTGAATTATTACGTTCAGCTTCCCATCTAATAACTAATAGGTATGTGTTTATTCAAAAAATATTTTTTTACCTATGTCGACCTTATAGACACAGACCCTTAATTCTGGACCTTTATGTTTCAATCAGATTCGAAAAGACAGTTTGACTCACAGTCATCTATGGGATGCAGTCACTATATTTTATAAACAGGTACTCATTCCCCCTTTTTTTAAAAAAGATAGCTCTGAATTCGAACAAACAGATTTGTCCTATGTGGTCTCATATAACATCCGTGTCAAAAAACATGCTAAGGCAATAGGTCATCCCATCTTGGGGTTTGAACCATCACCAACGGTTTATGCCATGTAATTAATTGACGGCTATAATCATTGATGTTGCAATGATCTAACTAGCAGGATCCTGGCTATCTGATATGAAACAATAGATTCACATGATAGCTATCTGATATGAAACAACAGATCGTCATGATATAGAAGCTTGTTTGTTGAATTTTAAGCAATTGTACATTTGTGTTGACTTTATATATAAGGTCTTTAATATAATTTGATATGTTTCTAATAGAAAACACTGAAGAATTTTGTTTATTTTAGATTAACCTACATGGAACAACCGTAAAGTCTCTTGCATTTAAGCAAATGTACTTTAATTGACAGTGATCTCATGTAAATATATTGTGTATTTGTATAATGCCTTTATGGTATATAGTGTGTCTTTCCTGTAGTCAATTGTCTCAAATGTCTTTTTCACCAGGGTGTAACGTTAATATTTAGTTCAATATTGTAACTGTGAATTATTCTTTGATTTACAGACAACAATATCTCTATACAGACCACAATTTAATAACAGTACTGAGGATGGTTTCAGCAAACTAACGCCTGAGAAACCGAAACGTCGACTATACACCTTATCCCTCTCTTTTGTTTTACTCAATGTGATTTGGGATAGGTGTCTTTTTAGGTTCTGTTGTGTCACTTTGTAATTTACTTATATGTGTACCTACAGTCCTAATTTTTATTTGCTTATTGATCTGTATATGTAGCTGATTTCTTTGACTGAGCTATTTGATAAAGATATATATTTTTTCGTATACACCTTGTGTCTTTGTTTATATGTTTACATGTTATATGTTGATGTAATGCTCTTGTGAAACTAGGAAATTGTTGATATATTCACTCCAAGGACAAGTGACTGGTCCTTCTCAAAAACAACTTCAACTAAAACAAAATATAGTTTGAATAAATTCCCTTGAAGGCAAACTTACCTTTTCAACTTTATTACCCAAGCCCTCAAGGGTATTTCGGGTCGCTCACTCCTTCTAAAATTCTTTGATTTGGCCACCAGATCGGAGATCCTGAAAGCGCCAAAGAAAGCTAAACTGAAAGCGGAAGCGAACAAAGCCGTCTCGTAAACAGAGGAAGTAACCTGAGGCAAACACAAGATCATTCTTTGGAGAGTTATGAAATCAATGGGCGATCTGTTATCGAGCGCTTCAGGTTCACCTCTAGCCAACCCCTTTAAAGCTGCCCTGATAACAAAGGTCCTGGTAGGGTCAGCCTGCCATTTCAACTTGGCATTGTGGCTAATGGCTGCTAGGTGGCCTGATATCCAAGAATGGCTCTTTTTGTTATCTTTCGCCCACAGGATGAAGGCCTGAACTTTCAACTCAGTGGCTGTCCCAGAGTCCTCCCACGACCCCACAGTGGCACAACATTTTTTTATACATGTTTTTTATCTTTTGTTAGTGTTCGGCGCCAACGGCATCTCCCCCAGGGCCCTCATTCTGTTCACCCCTTCAAAAGGTGCCAGAGGTGTGCTGGGAAGGGGGTGGCTTCCTCTCTCGCTCTTGGCCAAGCCTCTCGGAATCGTTGGCACTGAAAACGAGAGAGAGCGTCAGCTGCGATGTTCTTGGTACCCTGAATGTGTCGCGCCCTACATTCGACATTGTTGTAAAGGCAAGTTCGCACCAGTTCGCGCAGCAGGCATAAAACTAGGGGGCAACTAGCAGAGTGAGTGTTGATGGCCTGTACTACTGCTAAGTTGTCTGACCACAGCAGGACCCTTTTGGCTGACAGGATAGCAGGCCATAAGTGAAAGGCCACTACGATGGGGAACAGCTCAAGTACAGTGATCTTTTCTGTCACCTTTTTCTTTATCCAAGCGATGGGCCATTTCTCAGTGCACCACTCCCTGTCTAAGATGGCGCTAAAACCGTGCCTACCTGACGCATCTGTGTAGAGGGCAAGGTCAGGGCTGCCAACCCATGGAGCCCTCCAAATCACTGCCCCATTGAAGTTGCACAGAAACTCAGACCACATGGCCAAATCGTGTTGATTGCCCTTGCTCAGCTTCTCCATGTGGTGCTTTTTGGATATATTTGCAGTAGCCCTAGCGAGTCTCCTGGCAAAGACCCTACCTGCTGGGATGATTCTGGCAGCAAATTTGAGGAGACCTAAGATGCCCTGGATGCACACCAGGGAAGCCTTGTCCAGCCCTACCAGCGCCTGAATCTTGTTAGTCAGGTCACGCACCTTATCCGCTGGTAATCTGGACTCCCCTGCAATCGTGTCGATCTCTATTCCCAGGAAAGTCAAAATTTGCGCTGGCCCCACTGTCTTACCAGGAGCAAGGGGTACCCCCAGGTGGTCTGTGAGCGGAACAAAGTCTGCCAGTGCCTGAGAGCAAAGCTGTGTCCCGTCGCTCCCGATGAACAAAAAGTCATCCAAGTAATGAGTTACCCCTTCTACACCGTACGTGTCTTGGAGTGCCCATTGCAGGAAACAACTGAAAGCTTCGAAGTACGCGCAGGACACAGCGCAACCCATGGGTATGCATTTGTCATAGTAGAACTTACCGTCTACCTTGAAACCTAGCAGGTGATAGCTGCTCTGGTGGACTGGTAATAACCTGAAAGCTGATTCAATATCTGCTTTGGCTAACCAGGCCCCTCTGCCCGCCCTCCTAACCAGGTCCAATGCTAAGTCCAGCGTGCAATATGACACCGAGCATGCTCCCTCCTCTAAACCATCATTGACCGAAGTCCCTTTAGGGTATTAGAGGTGATGAATGAGTCTAAAGGCACCTGGCTCCTTCTTGGATAATACCCCCAGGGGAGATACAACAACATTTTAAAGTGGCGGGTGCAGGAAAGGACCGCCTACTCTGCCCAATGCTCTCTCTTTTTCCACCTTCGCCCTAACCACTTCTGGTTGATCTTTAGCAGATCTTAGATTGTCAGCATCCTTGCTCCCCAGAGCACCTGTAAAAGGGATCTTAAAGCCTTCATGAAAACCAAACAATAGCAAGTGGCTGTCTGCTTCTAAAGGATAACGCCTGCGCAAGGATGTGATGTTGTCTAGAATCACAGGGGACACACCAACTGGCGCTTGGAGATAAAAAATTGGAAGGGGAGAGGGTGTAACTGAAGAAAGAGAGCGCCCAGATAAGTCGCTTAGCTGCAAAGGGGCAGGGTGTGAAAGTGTAGGAAGGGTATCCAGAACGGGAGGCATGCTGCCTATTACAAAATTACTGTCCCCCCTTTACTTGCTGGCTGTGGGTTCTGCTTAGAGTGGCATGAGGCTGCGGGGTGGGGTCCCCCACAAGTGTTACAGGCATGTAAGAATTTGCATGTCTTACCCCAGGAGCAAGACCCATTGTTGAAGAGACGGCAAGTGCCTGGGGGGGATCGCTTGAAGCCACCTCTGTAACCACCCCCTCTGCGGCCTCCTCGAAAGGCGTGTATACCTTTACCCCGAAACTGAAAGGACCCCCCTGTTGAAGACTGCCCACTGGTGCGATGACCGAGAGCTGGCCTCATGCTCCCATGTGCTCCATCCAGAGCTGCACTTCTTTTTGATCCCAGTTCATCTCTGGGCATTGGGACATTTTCCTTCTGAATTCCCTATCGTAATTGATCCATCCATAACTACCCCATTTCAAGGCCTCCTTATGAATAATCCTTGAATATTGTACCAGGCCTGGGCCCTGTCCAGGAAATCTTTCCATGGTGACTGACGCTAAAATGGAAAAGGCATCTAACCAATTAGAAATATTCTTTTCAGGCCATGGCTGATACTTTACCTTTTTGTCATCTTCCATCTTCCTTTGCCCCAAACCTCCTAGCGTCCATGCCTTCCTGACCCAACATAAGGAGTGCAAAGATATCTATAAACTCCCTTTTCCAAATACCCTCTTTGGTTCCTTGTGGTACCTGCCAAGCCAAGGAGCATCGCCCGGAAAGGAGCTGTGCGATGGTGATCACAGGAACAGGGGAAGGTAAGGGCGCGGGCAAAGGGCTGGCAGCAGGAGGCACCCCTGTGGAAGAGATTGTAGAGGGCGCGGGCGTGCTGGGAACCAAGGGAGTGACCGGGGGAGGAGCGGTGGGGGTACTCCCCAAAGGCACCGCACTCTGCGCCCCAGTCGTATTAGCCACAGTTGTGATCGCAGCCTGCACTGTATCCCCTTGCTTAGACGTTTGCACAGATGACCACACAGTGGAAGCTGCCGGAGCAGGACTCACGCTAATGACGCTACTTCCCCCTCCTTGAGGCGAGCTAGCAGCAGTAAAGCCCCCTTGGAAACGCCCCATAAAATTGTTCAAGGTGTCCATCATTTTAGTCAAATCGTCTCTTGTTGCGAAATTACCTTGGGCCGCCTGGTTGTCCTTAGATAGGACCGGGGGCAGTGGCGAAGCAATTACCCCCTGCGACGGGACCTCACGGGGGTGGGGGCGCCACCGTTTTGCTTCGTGTCTGCGGCAATAATTCCTGTGGGAAATCCCTAACAGTGGGCTTTCTGATCCGTTTGGGTCTGGAGGGAGCGGCATCGGCACTGTTCTGGGTATCCGACGATGGAGAATCTCCCGGGACACCAAAATCATCTGGCTCCGGCGTGTGCATCACACTCTGTGCCCAAGCAAGGCCTTTAAGCTTTGCCATCTCCATAAAGTCTGCCCACTGTGCGTCCTGGGAGGTGCCCGGCAACGAGTCCTCCACCTGGGTATTTTCTTGGAAGAGGGGGAGGAACTTTGGCTGTCCATTCTCACTTCTGTTCGCCCTCACGAGATCTGGGGATAAAAAGTAGGATCAGCCACAGAACATACATGACGATCCGTACTCTGCCTGCCCAGCGCATCGAACGGGTGCGTGTCCCAGACCCCTCCATACTTACATCACAGCGTTGCGAAAATGGCGTAAATGAAATTGCGCTCAAGCGGTGGAACTCAGCGAGTGAGGCAAAAAGGGTTACGGAGGAAAATAATTAATGCTAGTTGGTGTACTTGAAGGTGACACTCTTGCCGACATAACTTCTGCCGTGCTCCATCTCCCTTTAAGCGTTAAACCCCCCCTGAGTCCCCTCCTAGGTATAACCATATACCTGATTCCGGCCCAACAATTTTGCCACGAGAACGAGGACACTCCCTTCGTCTGATGCGCCGACTACTTTGCTTTGACTACTGAAAGATAAAAGAAATTGTCATAACATTCTTTTCATTCCTTCAGCTGAGTTCTTTTTTCCGCTTTGCTCCTTCAGATTCTGGCGTCGTGAATAGGCCCGAATCCTCAAACCGGGGGGGACTGCTCTGCACATGACACCAAAGAAAGACGTGTCCTTGAAGAAGCGGGCAAGACGGACAGCTGCCGCTTGCGCATAGAGAGCCTGCCCAGCTCAAAACTCTTAAAAGATAGACAACCCCGAGCCCCGCAAGAGTACAAAAGGAAAGGGGGTGAACCAGGGCGAGCGAGGGTGCGAGGGCATGACGGCGACTCATGGACGGCAGGAGGTGCAAGGAGAAACACAGACATCAAGAGACTTAAAAGGAAAAGGCAGCAAGAAGCAGGAAAATTACCAAGAATTGGCCGACACAGTAAATCAGGAGCAAATCCATCTCTCTCCGCTCCCGTTAAAATAAAATAGATTTTATAAGAAATCACGCGAACAGAACCCGAACCATCGGGTTAACTGCACTTATAAATGAGCACCAAAACAATAAGGGAGGACACAAGGTAACGTCTAGAACCATGGGAGGTGGGCGCAAGCGATAAGGACACATGCTCAAAGGTGAAAACCCCCCAAAGAGTCTTGGCCTGCACACGGTGCCCATCGGTCACAATGGAGGCAATATGGCCGGAGCTTGGCGCCCTTGTCCCCGTAGGCAGGAAGCTGCTCTGGTCGCCAAGATGGCCGCTAACTGCCTCCCTTGCCCACGTAAGCAATGACCAACAGCTGCCCTGGTCGCCAAGATGGCCGCACCTTGCTCCCATGCCCACGTAAGCAGAGACCCAACGCTACCCTGGTCGCCAAAATGGCCTCTACCTGGTGCCAGTAACTACGTGGTCCTGATGTAATACACCAATAACCAGACCTAAAGAGACACTGCAATCGCTATTAATACAAGACAGTACAGCCCCCTTTCCCCCAGGGAAATAGAAGAGGGGGCCTCCACTTCAACCCAACAAGCATGGACCTCCGACCTCTGCAGTCAGCCACCACACGACAATAAATCCCCCCTCGGGCCTTCCTACTGCGCGTCATAGGATGAAGTCGGGGGACGGGCATAGCACCCAGGGGGAACAGCACAACAGCACAACCGGTCTGCAAGAGGCTACACATTTTTTTAAACGGACCTCGATCCCCCGTACCCCTACATGCCCTGCCAGATACGCCGCCCCAACTAACACCCCCCCCGCAGCACAGACACGGGCCGTAGGAAAGGAACAGCGAGGCCATGCCCCCACAAACATCGGTCCTATCCCGAAATCAAGGCATTCCCTCTGAACAAAAGAGTGGCAAAGCCAATCGATGCCCCAGCAAAGCATCACTGCGATCAGTGCCTCAGAGAGCCACCCGCCGTGCCCAGACCACCCCAATCACCCGCAAAGGAAAAGCACATAAAATAAACAATATTACGCTCCAGCTTCAGCGGCCCGTCGCTAAGCAGGCCGCCCGGCCCAGCTCGACCCCGATAAAGGGGGGAGCGGGCACGAAGTGGGTAAAGAGCTCACCGTATTTCCTGCGATTTCTGGGCAAGACCCAACATCGAGGGCAGAAGAACGACAAAGAGGCCGCCTAGAGGGAGGGGGAAGCCTAAATACCCCAACCCCCCCCCCCCCTCCCCACCCGCCGGAAGTGACGCACCTGCAGCTGGCTGCTAGCAGCTGGGACCTAAAGGCTGGTGCGCTTGCCATCTTGTGGCACTACGGTGTCCGCCCTCTTATGAGGGTCCCCTGCGGTGACGAGTCGGTCGGCCAGCAAGATGAAGGCAATCCTACCATGAAAGATGATTGACAGACAAATAAAATGGCAACAAAATCTAGCCAATGAGGAAAATAAAATAAAATAAATAAAAGTCACAAACTGTAACTGGATGCTTTCATGTAAAGTGAAAATCCGAAAGATGTTAGCCATTGGTTCTGTGGCGAGTCATAAGTAAACAGTTGTGAAAGTGAATCTGTGCAAGAGGTGGGGTTACCTTTAGCTTTTCATAACCAGGCGCACATTACCCATCCAACGACGGACAATGCAGGGAATATGCGGGCTATTTGAATGTTGTGTGACCCAACACTGCAACTTGCTTCCAGTGTGGTAGTTCAGGGAACAAAAGGTCAGCGTGGTAGTTCAGAGGATAACGCCTTTACGGATGTGTATGCATTGCAGCCAGCAGCTCTAACCTAGAATACCAGCAGGGCCAACTCAGACTTTTATGCTTACGAAGTCCATAACAACAGCATCTCTGAGCTAGATTTTAGCAACACCGGTTATTGACTGTAGTAGTCTGCGACAAGTCGCATACAGCAAGCCCAATATACAGCCCAACAGAATATTCCAATTTCCACGTACACCCTTCCTTTAAAGAAACGCTGCCTTCTCCCCAGGATTATCTAAACAAATAGGATGCCATCCACATATTCTGAATGTGTGCCAGCAAGACACGAAGAAGCACGCACTATCATTCAATGTGGTCATTTAAATGCCACAGCACACTGGCGTGGCCCAGGATTTTTCCCACGCATGCGCACATTTTTCGGATACCTGGGACAGTAGAATTGTGTTGTTCAAAGGGGTTTTTGAGTGCCTCATATGTAAAAGTTGGTGTGCGGGACTGGTGTTGCGAGGCACAGGTGTGAAGAAAAGGCTTTCATTCGATCCGATGTCATAGCTGCCCCAAAGACAAAAGACAACTATCCAGCACACACGCTTTTGCAAACCTAGATAATATAACAACAACAATAACAACGGCAATTTTGGAGCGTCACTGCCCACAAAGCATGTCAATCATCACACTGGTGAGCTACCATCAGGACAAGAAGCATCAATATGTCCACTTAACACCTTTGAGAGAATTGTCTCAGGATGACAAGGCAAGGTCTGAACATCTCTTAGAAAAATACCCGGTCAGACTATTACAATATATGTCACTATCTACTCAGTATCTAGCTTTTTTTTATGATTTACTTTATTAACACAAAAACCAAGAGCCTAATGGTATGTTTCATAAATCTACTTTTCCAATAAAGAACAACTTCACTACTTTCATTAACACTTGCCGCCTGCTTTCCATTTGCTAACAGTAAGGCATTCTAATGTCTAGTGACGCTGTATTGTCACACAACGACATTACCAACCAGTTAAAGGATAAAGGCATCAAGTGCAACAATCTAGTAGTATGCGTGAACCTCTCTGGGCGTTACAGACTCAAGTACTCTAAAAGGTGAATCCACTCCCTGATTTCGCTGTTGCCGCCCTTGCTTTGACTCTGCTTTCTGCTCAGCTCAGCCCAGCTTTCCGTTTCTCTGCAGCGCTAGTCTCTCGGAGGCGAGGTGATCCTTTTGCCGTTAACCTCATGGCTGCTAAGGAGATTTTCCTGGTGTGCTGGATCCTTATGTAAATGGGTGTGATCATGATGGAACGGTTCCGTCATGAGCACAGCTCAACCGATGCTCATGACGGAACCGTTCCGTCATGAGCATCGAAGGGGTTAAAGCCGTCAATCTGACAAGCCCTCAACCCGCCAAGCCGCCATGAAGCCGCCTGCTGTGACCACCACACCCCAGTCCCGGTACCGCCACCCGCAGCCGCATTGAGAGGCTCCTACGCTGCCGGTCGTGCCTCCATGCTTCGCCGTGTGCGGCCGCGGTGAGACCGAGGTGGGCAAGGCAGATGAACCAAGGTGAGGCGGGGGAGGCAGGCGAGGTGTGATTCGGCAGGCAGGCTGAGGCCAAGCTGGACCCGGAAGAAACTTGTGGTGTGCTTGTGGTGTGCTCACAGATTACAGCTGAGGGGTGCTGACTGCCCAGGAGGGTTGTGGATACCCCAGATCTGCTTGGAGGTGTGGTCAGCATGGTGGATATCGGGAGTGCAGTGAGGAGAGCCAAGTGAGCGGGGGTGCCGAGGAGCCAGAGTAGCTGCAGAGGCGCCTGAGCAGCCGCTAGCCACCTGTGAATTGTGTTCAGCATTGGCATTTGGCATCTGCTGCGTTTGGTGCAGTTTGGCTTTGGCTTGGTGTCTGCAGTGGCACAGTTAGCGGTACTACGAGAGGTGACCGCAGGAGGGGGTGCGGTGCAGCCTGTACTGTGCAGCGAAGAACCAGCAGGAGTGGCGATCACAACGGCAGAAGCCTACCAGAAGCTGGGAGCTGGAGCCGTTTGTAGGAGGTGAGGGAATCCTTGTGAAACGTGTAATACGATTTTCAGAGGCAAGTTGGAGGCAAATAATTCCAGCCCCAGTGATATTTAGCGAAATTACAAGTCCGTTCTTCCGAGATATAAAAGCGTGAGTGTGAACCTCCGCTCATAAACCTGCAATTTGGAGGCAAATAAATCCAGATCCAGTAAATAAGTGAAAAGAGATCAGGACGGGTTAGGCAGGTGCCCCCACTACAAAAAACACATAAGCAAAAGAAATCACAAAACAATTCAACTATAACAAGGGGGACATCCCCAATAAGACCACAAGGGATTGGAAATTATCTTTCCTCAACACCATCTCAAATGGAAACTAATCCTGGGAAAAACAAGAGGCCGGAACAAAAAATAAGCATATTGTTTTTCCTGAAGGACCCAGGAGCAGCCATCTTTTCGGAACATCAAGGGCTGCTCACGCCCCTTGCTCCACAAA